>NW_027310630.1:0-56961 GCF_047496795.1 Chiloscyllium punctatum
CGACGCCAAAGACCCAGCACATCTAGTTGGAATGGCAAAGACGGATTAGGGACAATTAACATGGCCTTGGATGTGGGAAATTGTATTGCATCAACGTGATTAATTTTTTGAAGAAATCACGAAGACGATTGATGAGAGTATTGCGATGAATGTCGTCTATATGTACTTCAGTAAGGCTTCCGAAAAGGTTTCTCATGGTGGAATGGTTAGCAAAGTTAGATCACATGGAACACAGTCAGCACTAGCCACTCGGATAAAGAAGTTACTCAAAGGTAGAAGACAGAACGTGGTAATGGTGGATTGCTTTTCGGATTGGAGCTCTGTGTCCATGGTGTGCCGCAAGGATTGGTACTGTGTCTAACTGCGTTTCGTCATTTATATCAACGTCCTCATGGGCACACCGGAGATATCGTTCAGAAGTTTACAGATGACGCCAAAACTGGAGAGGCAGTGGACAGTGACGAAGGTTACCTCAGAGTACAATGTAAACTGGATGAGGTGGGCAAATGGGCCGAGGGGTGGCAAATGGATTTTCATTTAGAAAAAAAAAATGAGATTCTGCATTTTGGAAAGGCAAATCAGGGTAGGACATACACACATGGGCAGGTCCTGGGAAATGTTGCTGAACAAAGAGAACTTTGAAGTAAAGTTTCATTTCTCCTTGGGAGTGGGTTTGCAGGACAGTGAAGAAGGCATTTGGTATGCTTGCCTAAGTTAGACAGTGCAGCGGACATAGGTGTTTGGAGGTCGTATTACAGTTGTACAAGACATTGGTTATGCAAATTTTGGAATAGTATGTGCAATTCTGGTCTCTCTGATATCGGAAGGATTTTATGAAATTTGAAATGTTTCAAATAATATTTACAAGGATGTTACCAGGTTTGAAGGATTCGAGCTGAAGAGAGATTACGAATAGGCTGGGTCTGTTTTCACTGGAGCATCAGCAGTTGAAGGGTGACATTAGAGGTATATAAAATCACGAGTAGCATAGATAAAATTAATAGGCGTGGTCTTTTTACCTGGGGTAGGGCGTTTCAGATCCATAAAGCAAAGGTTTAACGTGAGAGTGGAAAGAACCTAAAGAGAGCTAGTGGGCAATGTTTTGGTAGAGAGAGTGGTGCATTTCCAAAGAGTTGCCAGAGAATGCCGTACAATCTGGTACAATTAAAATAGTTAAATGAAATATGGATAGATATATGAACAGGAAAGGTTTAGAGTGATATTGTCCAAGGGTTAACAAATGGGACTCGATTAATCTAGTGTACCTGTTCGGCAAGGACGAGTAGGATAGAAGGATTTATTTCCATGCTGTGCTTTTCTATGACTCTATGTGCTTTGTTCAACTTTCTTTTCTCAACATAAAACTGGCCACCAGTCTTGACAAACTGTCACCCCAGGGAAAAGACACCTGCCTTTCACCATTAACAATTCTTTTACAAACCTCCATATGGTCGCCTCTCAACCTCCTATGCCCCAGTGGAAAGACAAACCCAGCTTATCCTGCTTCTCCTTATAACTCAAAATCACAATTTCCGGCAACATCCTGGTAAGTCACTTCTGAACCCTCACCAGCTTACGACCAGAAACGCACACGGTACTCCAGGAGAGGCCTCACGGATGCCATATACAACATGAATATAACGACCCAACCACGATACACAAAGTTGTATTCAATGAAGCCAACCAAGCTAAACGCCTTCGATACAACCCTGTATGCATTGACGTGAACTTCAAACAATTATGCCTGAATTCACAGGTTTCTCTATTTTATACGAGAATAAGCTGCTCCTTGAACAAGATTATGTTGCCCATATTTATTTTTCAGAAGTGTCGTAAAATACACAGACTCTGAAAATGGAAGTTGAAGGGTTTTATGGCCTTTGATTGTAGTTAACAGATACTGCCTCAGTCAAGAGGCTTTCATGTTTCTGTTTAAAAAAGGTACTCCTACAATGATAGCGGGGAGGACAGTTTTCTCAGCTCATATTTACTCCGGTATGGGTTGGATTTAACAATTGTTTTGAAGCTGTTGGAGCCAAAGATGCAGGTCCAGTCTGGTACTCTCTCTCTGACCTAAAATCTGTAAGACCATGAATTTGATTTTATCATTTGTGCCACGGTATTTTATAAGTGTTGATGTAAATTATAGGAACATTATCGTTAAGGTGAGATCATCTGTTGGGTTTTAGAATTGAATAAGGTATTGCCTATCCTGTTCTTTGATTATGTTTCATTCAGTAATCTTGTAAATAAATTCCGTTTTATTGAACACGAAGTGATTTGACCAAGTGCGTCTCTCCCGAAATATCCACTCAAACCTGCTGAAAACAACAACAAAGTTAGGGTCTGGGCTACCTTCTTGAAATATTATCAGGGGCCTGCTCTTATCCATAACAGACTGGAGGTTCGTCAAAGACTCGTTCTGGAGTTCCGATTTGGGATTCGGGCTGTTGGACTTTAGGTTGTAAATGGTCAGTGGTAGTGTTTTGTTCCGTGTGCTGCTTTTGGTTGTTTTAAATAGGACTTGGGATAGCAACCGCTCTTTCAGCCTCCACGAGTTTTCTGGCAGTGGAAGAAGTTACTTTTTTGCGGTTTTGCGAAATGTGGTTAAGGCCATGCTGCTGGAATTAGGAGACAAGCTGGAGTTAGAGCTACTTCCTTCCGTAAGGAAAAGAGAGATAATTACAGCAATAGCTCATCATTTCAAATAGTTGGAAACGCCTCATAATCTTTAGCGGTGGCTAAAATTCAGTTGAAAATGAAGCGGCTTGATTTAGAGGGAAAAGACAAGGAATTATTATTAAAAGCAAAGAGAAAAAACGGAGAGACAAGAAGGCAAAAGAAAGAGCGAGATAAGAGAGAAAAAAAAGGAGAGAGAAGGTTTAGAAGTAAGGGAGGGAGTTTGATCTTTAGAAATTGACAATTAGGATTTTAAAAATTCATTTTGTGAAGTCGTATGAACTCGTGTGGAAGAGCAAGGAGATAAAATGAACTGTTAGCAACTGAAATGCCTGATGATTTCGAGTTGATCCATAAACTAAAGATTGCCTCCCAAAATCACTTTCAGATGCCATAACCGTCATTCTCATGATTTTAAATTCCCAAAGAGACTGTAGAAAAATATTTTTAAAAATTCTCGGTACCATTCCAAACCAGTGCACATAATGTTTTTGGGTTACTGGAGGCAGATGGATGGGAAACACTACCGAAGTGGTGTTTCAGGGAATGCAACCTCCCAAATAAATTACATCACTTATTCAGCAGTCCCGTGTCCGCTCCTGCCGAGAGTGCGCTCTGCATTCTCACGCTTCTGCTCTTCCTGCTGCTAAAACAAAAATGGAGCGCCTCGACACAACTTGTTTTTACAAAGTCAGTGATTCACTTCCAGTTCGCCT
The DNA here is from genome assembly GCF_047496795.1 of Chiloscyllium punctatum. Lineage (NCBI taxonomy): Eukaryota > Metazoa > Chordata > Chondrichthyes > Orectolobiformes > Hemiscylliidae > Chiloscyllium > Chiloscyllium punctatum. The sequence continues at coordinate 3,396 of NW_027310630.1, forward strand.
CCTGGTCGACGCTCCCACTCTTCCAGCTGCTGTAATGAGAATGGAAGTCTCCCACGCTCCAGATAATTTTTTTTCAATCCGTGGCTCACGTGATGAGAAAAAACAAAACAAAAAGTATTATTTAAAGAATTCTTCACCAGCTAAATCGGAAACACGATGGTAGTGCCAGTCAATATTTGGTACAGTAAAATAAACAACTATTGCAACGTTTTTATTTGTACATATGTCTGAGATTACACGACACATTTGTTCCTCAGATTCGCTCAGAATGCTTGGGGGAGGTGGCGGGGGCGGGCTGGACTGATCATTCATTTCTTATTTCTAATTTTAAGACATAGATTTTTACTTCATGATGTTTTCATTGAATTATTTTCACTTAATGCAGCAGTATTTTAAGTTTTTGAGTCTGCTTTTTAACTTTTACCCTTAGCTGCTCATATTCCTTTACGATAGCGTCTTTCCTCTTTGTACCTGTAAAGACAACTGTATCATTTTCTCCCACGCAGGAGAAAGTGAGGACTGCAGATTCTGGAGATTAGAGCTGAAAATGTGTTGCTGGAATAGCGCAGCAGGTCATGCAGCATCCAAGGAGCAGGAGAATCGACGTTTCCGGCATACTTGAAGTCTCATGAAGGGCACATGCCCGAAACGTCGATTCTCCTGCTCCTTGGATGCTGCCTGACCTGCCGCGCTTTTCCAGCAACACATTTTCAGCTCATTTTCTCCCACTCCAATCTTACTCTGCAGTGCAGATGAGAGATCCTGAACCGGGCCCCAGGCAGGCAAGATAGCCTTCGGGAATCTCGATCCAAGCCACAGACAGAAGTGTTTATTTCCCTAACTAGTCTATCCCTGATAACGACTACACTTCCCTTTTCTTCACCATCTTGAACGCCTCCCTCGACCACAGCTCTGTGGTCATTTTGATCATCTCCGCAACAGCCCCCTACACTCAACCACATACAGAACAAGAATGCAAAACTTTAAAGCGAGCGAAAGCGTTCAGGCTTCTGCAGTACTGCCGTGTGTTTCCCTCTATCTACATCACTCAAAGGCACACCCTTTTATTCCTGACCACTGATCGAATTTGAGGAAGTGAGACTTCCTCATGAAACAGAGTGTCCAAGTAAATCTTTTTTTTCGATCCTGATGTGTGGCAGTGCTCGGATCTCAGGCTCCAGCTCATACATTTGAGCCTGTGTTCCTTAAGCAACCAACAACTGGTGTGTATGTCGTCAACAGGAACCTCAAAGCGATTCTCCAGCTTCCACTTAATGCATTGTTCACACAACCCCTGGACTGGCATACGTGTTTTAATTACTTTCTGCTTAATATGCTTTGTACATTTTCGTACTGATAGAGTGTTCACAATTGTTAGGGAAACTGATTATGCTCAGGAGACGAGAATTAAGTGAATGCAGATATATTGAAAGATTGTGTGGCTGGCAGAGAATGCAGAGATTGAAATGATCACCATAGGAGAGGGATTTGAAAAGAAGGATAACAAATGCAAGGACAACGTCTGCAAAGTATACCTGAGCCATGAAGGAGTGGATTTGACTCTCTCCTGATCTTTCTGTCAGACAGGATATCCATTGGGACGTTCGGACTGGGTATACAGTATCAGGCACGGTGCACATTCCATGAATTAGTCTCTTGGAGAATCAGGATGATAACATCCTGGCAATAGACCAGCTGTGTGCAATTCCTTCGCTTCTCAATAACCAACGTGTTATATACCATTGGTCCTTCCTTCCTTCCAAATAAATGGTTGGTTTCACATACTGCCTGCGTTTGTGTACAACAGGTCTTTGCCCTTGGAGTCTGGCCCTCAGAGGGAGATGGACGTGAGACGGGGACAAAACCAGAAAGAGACGCGACATGTCATGTGCCAGTTGTTTAGTTTGAGGATTGTTTTGCCGGCTGCTGTCCTGTCATCTTGCCGGAGACACAGGGATTGGGTTTGTTGGTTTTTGGAAATTGCAAGTTACACATGAGCACCGTGTGAGACTATTTAAGCGCACTGTCCATGTTATATCACAGCTCACTTCAACGGTTCACATTGTCTGGAGAAGTGTCTGGTGTTCCACCTAAAGCAGCCTTTTTTTCCTTGAAACTCACGGACGTGAAACACAAGGAACTGGAAGTACCTGAAGACCTCTTCCCCTCTGGAAGTAAGTTTGCCTACTTCCAGAAACTCAACCGGTGCTACAAATTTTCTCAAATCTTTGCCCCTGTTGGGATTGTGCCTGTGTGACTGCCTCTGTGGGTGAAAATGAGGATCGATTCATCAAGGGTATTTCAACACAGCGAGACCATGTCAAACTTCTCTGCATTTGTTGTGTCATTTAGATCACAGGGATAATCCGATTTGCACTTGCCCTGGAGACATCAGAACACGCAAAATTATGGGCCAAATGGAAACGGAGACGAGAATAGATGGATGTCTATGAACAAAACAGCACAAAGGGCCGAATGGACTATTTTAACGTTGTAACAAAATGTAGGACAGGGAGAAACTGGTCTGCAGCGTAACTGATCAGAACTGAGAAGGCAAAAGCAGCGTAGGCTTGCTCGCTGACCTACAGGTTTGATATCCAGACGCTTCATTTCCTGGCTAGGTAACGTCATCAGTGGGACGCCTAAGTAAAGTGAAACTGTTGTCTCTTGCTTTCTATTTATACATTTGTCCTGGATGGTGTTCCTGGGGCTTGTGGAGATGTCATTTTCTGTTCGTTTTCTGAGGGGTTGATAGATGGTATCCAGATCTATGTATTTGTTTTAGGCGTTATGGTTGGAGTGCCAGGCGGAGGAAACCGACAGAAAACTCGCATTCCTGGACGTCACAGTCGAAAGAAAGGACAACAGAGAACTACAAACCTGCCTATACAAAAAAAACAACAAACACTAACCAATTACTTAACTACACCAGCAATCGTGCCAACACACACAAACGAAGCTTATCAGAAAACTATTCCAACAAGCCACCATACACTGCAGTACAGATGAACTTCGGAAAACACAGGAGAACAACCTATACAATGTATTCAAGACGAACGGATACTCAAAAAGTACAGTCCACAGATTCCTCAAGAACAAACCACGACAAGCAGACCAAACACAGCCAGAAACACTAACTACCTTAACATACATCAAGGAAGTTTCAGAAAAGACAGCCAGACTATTAAGTCCCCACGGAATCATAGTAGCACACAAACCCACCAGCACTCTCAAACAAAAACTAACAAACTTAAAAGACTCAGTACAACCCATGGACAAAACCAACGTCACCTACAAAATTCCATGCAAGGACTGCCACAAACACAATTTAGGGCAAACAGGAAGAAGGTTAGCCACCAGGATACACGAACACCAGTTCGCCACAAAAAGACACGATCCTCTCTCCCTCGTAGCCCTACACACGGATGAAAAAAACGCAATTTCGACTGGGACAACGCATCTACCCTGGGACAGGCTAAGCAAAGATATTCCAGAGAATTCCTAGAGGACTGGTACTCCAACCACAACGCCATAAACAATCACATTGATCTGGATACCATCTATCAACGCCTCGGAAAACGAACAGGAAATGACATCACCACAAACCCCAGGAACCTCATCCAGGACAAACATATAAATAGGGAGCAGGAGACAACAGCTTCGCTTCACTTGGAAGTCGCCACTGATGATGTTACCCAGCCAGGTAATGAAACGTCTGGATCTCAAACCTACAACTCAGTGAGCAAACCTACACCCGAAAACTCAACCTGAGCTACAAACCTTCACAAACCTTGCAAAAGCAGTATAATTGATGAAAGGGACGACAGCGTCTGTTGTTTTCTGTGGTTCTCTACTGTTTCGGATTCAGTGCTCCCAGCGCTATGGCTCGAGTTCGATTTCCAGTCAGGGAATGGGAGTTTTCTTTTGCTGGTTTGTCGTAGTGACAACATTCCTAAAGCAGGAAATGATGGCTCAGAAGTGGTCATGTTTTGTTAAAAACATGATTAGGGTCAACATAATACAAAGAGCTGCGAATGCTGGAAATCTGAAACAAAAACATGGAATGCCAGAGAAACTCAGCGCCTTGCAGTATCCATGGAGCAAAGCAGAGTTAGTGGTTCAGATCGACAGATGCAAATGTTCTGATATGTTCGTTAGTTAATTCAACATTTTAATGCAGGGAAATTTTCAGTATTATGTGTAGGATCAGCATATTTATCAAAACTTCTCATTAGTTGACAACCTTCACTTTTACAAATTTAAAAGGTTTTTTTGGCAGTAATGTTGCTTCCGTTTGCATGAGCTGGTGACAAGCTGTGCTTAAATGGTTCCCTTTTTCTGTTCCTTTCTGTCAGTTAGCAGACATGTCAAATGGACAATTGGCCAAAAACAAAATTGTCTTGTGGAAGACAAGTGTCTTCCACAATGTGCCTTTCCATTTGTCTCTCTATGTCTGTGTCATTGACACCTTCTTTCACAGTCTCTGTCCAAATCCCTCATTTCCCATTTCTGGTCTTTGGAAACTCTGACTGCAGAAGACAGTGTGAGAGTGCAGCTGATGAGGCAATTTCTCCTCCCGTTGGCTGGAGTGTATAGTACTGGGCTCACATTCTCTAGATAATATATCTGTCACTTAGGCCTGAGGCCTTCGACATATTTCCTTTTAAATTCCAAATTCAATTCATAATTCTTTGCTTTTCGTGCAAGATTAATGAACTATGACAGCAGAGAATGATCAGCGTGTGAGATCTGCAGTGATTTCTGCCTCACCTCGTTCTTCCCAACAAACTGAGGATGGAGGACGGAGAATAAACGAGGAGGTCAAACAGAAGCGCTTCTAGAACGGAGGTAAGTAACTCCAATTAGAATTAGCAGAACAAAACACTCATTGATGGGGCGATAGCAGTCGGTTTGAGTAAGACCAAATGTCAACAGAGTTGCCACCTTCGAGATGCTGCATCAATAACACAGCACGAGGAAAAACGTCAAAGAATGTCCTCGACAGAGACAAGCAGCATGGGGAACAAAACCAAGATTTTGCTATTTATGAGAGATATGATTTAACCAAGTAATTCACAGCAGCACAGGGTGTGTGCGCTTTTCCATCCATATGAGCAATCCCTTAACCACACGCTCTCAGTAACTCAGATTCTTTTTTTTTTGTGCATTGGAGCTGCTCAGTGAGAATTGCAATCAATGCCCGCTTTTGCAAAAACAGACAGCTGAACATTCTCCATTAAAAAGACACAGAAAAAGGCCATCTCCTCTTGCATCGGTTTCAAAATATCATTGTCACATGTTTAAACTGACAGCATAAATGGGATTCGTTCGTCCTCTCGTGCCCATTGTACACGTTAGGACACACACACAGACAGATAGCCAGACAGCCAGACACACACACACACCAAAATGAAGCGGGTTATTGTGGTGAATGTAGCTGCAGGCTGTGTGAGTCAATGTAAACAATGGGAAGTAAAGGCTGACTCATTACAGTCGATACTGATCCAGGTGCCAGCAGCTCCAGACCCACATCTTGCCTTATGCCTGCGGCGCATCATTGTAATTCAATTTTATTTCACGGCCCAGCTCCGCTTCTCAACGTATTCCCAAACAATTGCAGCTGTGTGATTAGAACCTGCAACTTTAAAAACTCATTCCTGGGATGTAGTCATCAATCAATTGGATAGGATTCACTCCCCACTCCCAATTACCCCGGAGATGGCCGGGATGAAATAGTTTCTGAACTTTTGAACCTTCGCACTGGGGTAGAGAAACCATGCAGTTCAGAAAAGTGTTCCAGGAATTAGAATCAGCAACACTGAAGTAACAGCGAGATATTTCCAACTCAGAAAGGTAAGATGAATGAAGGGGGAATTGCAGTGGGGGTTTCCCCGTGTATTTGCTGCCATTGTCCTTTTAGATGGATGCAAATAATCACTGGACTGATACTGGAAGGATACACATGTGTATTGTGTGTGTAACCAGCTATTTGCTTCATTCAGATTATTCACAAATGAGAAATAAATCTTCATTTCCTGACTGGGAAATGTATCCAGTTCTGGGCGATGAAAACTTGGCCTACGAAGAGGGACCAACTGAACCAACACCCCCTCCGTTCCCCCAAAAGATGCTGCAAGTAACCCTTGCCACTTGATTGAGACACACTCCTCTTTCTGTCCTTTATGTCATAACCGCCTTCGGCAGCAATGTAACACTCTACAAGTTTCCTAACAGTTCATATTATCACCCTGAGTTTCAATGTGAAGAAATCAGAGTTGTGATAATCTGATATTATTCAAAAGTTGCACTTCAGAAAGGTACAGAATATGCTAATGCTGATAGGGGCTCGTTTAGAGGCGCTGGGTAACTGTGAAGGGGCGGCACCAATAAAGGCATCGTTCAACTCGTCTGAGTATCGCACACTGGCTCGAAATGACCAGACTTTTTTTACTGAATTTGTTCGGGTTCTTGACTGGAAGAGACCATGACTAGAAGTATGAAAGGACATATCATTGCAGTGGATCATTTAATAGCACAGTGACTGTAAATAAAATGATGGAAACTTCCAGCAGAGGAGGAGGTGATCCTGAGGCAGGCACCTGAGGACATGCATGTTCCCTTTGGCAGTGAAAGGCACTACTTCACAAAGTGGGACCTTCGAAGTGAAGCAGTGACATTGAATTTCTTTGCACGTTGTTCACCTTCTCAATGTTGTTTCTCCCGCTGCCCATGTTTAAATTACATATCGACACGCTCTCAAAGCATAAGGCTCCATGTTGGGCCAGTGGCGTAATAGGTAATGTGTCTGGCAGTAGATCAAAAAACTAGGTTTGGACACGACCTGGCCCTTGTGCAGCATTCTATTTTGCCACCGTCCCCCCACCCCGACTGGAACATTGCAGGTTGTTTGTCATGTTCTCAGGTGCACTTTTGAGTTTGAAAGTTGCATTTAGGTTTGTTGCAGCTTAGTATCCGATAGATATTTTGTCAGTTCCTGAGGAGCAGCAGGGTTTGGATCAGTGTATTTTCGTATTTGAAAGTTGCATGTCGGTCCTTTGCACCTTTTTAATTCCAGTTCTCCAGAAGGGCTCTCATTGTCTGTAGAACTGGCTTGTGTTCCAACTAAAGCTCTCTTTTGTCAGATAACTTTAGTGGGGGTGTGGAAAGCGTAACTGAAGCATAAGGACCTATTACAAGCCTGAGACCTCTGTCCCTTTCGAGGTGTGTGTCTGTGGTTCTTTCTCTGTGGGTGAAAATGTTCATGTTTTCCTCAAGTGAGTTACAAGACAGGGTGACCATGTCTAATTTCAATGCTATTATTGTGTCATTTACGATGACAGTGTGAATGTAATTGACATTTGCCCTCGAATCATCTGAACACACAAGGTTATTGGCCAATGCTGGAAACTGGGTCAGGAACGGTTGGATGTCTGATTAGCTGCACTGAACGGTGGACTGAATTGTCTTTTCACACTTTGCTAAACGTCAATGCCAAACAGAAGCTAATCTGCAGTGAATATAGTCAGAAATGAAAAGACAAAAGCAGTTTCATTGAGAATAAATACGACAGCTTCTGCCACGTTCCCTTGGAATGTAGTGTTTAGAATGCCGCATTCTCACCGCTGTGGATTACTTTCTGTTCTTGGTCTGGGGATGGTTGCTTCGATCTGCAAACATATCGTATTAACAGTATTTTCAATCGATTTGCCGAAGCTGGCAAGTCATTGTTCTTGCCCCAAACGTTATTCAGGTTAACATAAAACAAAGAGCTGCAAATGCTGGAAATCTGAACCAAAAGCAGTAACTGATATCGGAACTCAGCAGGTCTGGCAACATCTACGGAGAGAACTCGAGTTAACATTTCATAATCGACATACGCATGGTTGTTATACATTTCTATATTATAATGCCAGGAAAATAATCAGTTTATATGTTGTATCAAGGTATTTATCAAAATGTCTCATTTTGCTACAACCGTCAAATTTACAAATTCAAAAGGAATTTATTGGCTGCAATACTGCTACTGTTGCCCTGAGCTAGTAAAAGCCTGTGCTTAGAAAATTAAATTTTTCCTTCCACTCCTCTGCATAAGTAGTCATGGTGAATGTGGCAGAACAATCATTAACACGACAACCTCACATTGTGAACAACACGTGTTCAATTCCTGCCTCTGCCAAGTTTGCGTGCTCTCTATTGTATGGCTTTCTCCTACAAAATTGTCGGCCCAAATAAATTGAAGTTCCGTATAGTCTGGGGTGCATCCGTCAGAGAAAATGGGTTGGTTTGTATTTGTTGGACTGAGTGGCCTGTTTCTGTGTTGTGCGTGTCCTAATCTAATTTAATCGAATGGAGAGTTGGTCTTTTCAGGGTTTCTGTCAATATGTGTCGCTTCTGTTTTATGTGCATCGGTGTCAATCTCTTTCACATTCTCCGACTTTCTGTCACTCCAATTCTCTCATTTCCCATTTCCTCTCTTTAACACCTTAGAGACTGCAGCTGCTGACAGGATTTCTGCCCTCCAACTAGGGTGTGTAGGATTAGGCTCACACTCTCCGGATGATGTGTTTGTCACTTCGACCTGCAAACCTGCATACCTCCTTGTAAGGAGACATTTCTTAATCGAATTTCCCTGGAGATTCGGAGGCTGAGAGATGACCTTTTTGTGGTTGATATAATCATGAGGGGAATGGATAGTGTATTTAGACAAGATCTTATTCCAAGTGTGAGAAAGTCCAGAACGTGAAGGCAGAGGTTTAGGGTGAGATTGGAGAATACAATAGCGATCTAAGGGGCAGAATTTTGATGCAGAGGCAGTGCGTGTATAGAATGAAGTTCCAGAGGAAGTATTGTGAGCTGTTAGCATAGCAACGTTTGAAAGACATTTGGATTGGTTCATAATAGAAAGTGTTTCGACGGATATGGGCCAATTTCAGGCAAATGGGTTTAGGTTACTTTGGGATATCTGGTCGGCATGGATACGTTGGACTGAAGGGTCTGGTTCCGTGCTGTACCTCTCTATGTCTCTGTGACTCGAAATATGATGACGCATTTGATGTCAACATTGCACTCCGAATCCACAAGAAAACAAACGCAATTACATTACAACTGTCGGAGCACTTTGTTGCATTTACTCTTGGTCTAAAATGAATGAATGAAAGCAGCAGAGAACAGGGGGAGCAGCACCTGATGACTGCGTCATTACCACAACTTGCCCCCGAAAGACTGCAGTGTCTCCTGCCTGACTTCATTATTCCCTCCAAACCTGGACTGAAGAAGGCAAAATAAATTGGGATTAGAAGCAGAAATGCTTGTGGAACAGTGGAAAGAAACTGCAGGCAGAATTCATAGTTAGAAAGAAACAACTTTCAATGTTGAAATAAACCAGGGAACAGAGGCAGTATAAGCAGCAACACATCACTCGCAAGAAGTTGGAATAAAGAGCTGTACTTGCCATGAACAGTGCCAACTAGGGTTTGAAGCCAGGATCTCCTTTTTACCCCACAAACGTTTCAAATCAACCGAGTTACAGCAGCACAGCATCCGACAAGTTCCTCACTCGTACATGAATTTTCTAATCCACTTGATCACTGTAACCGGATATGTTTATTCTGTATAAATGTTTCTCAGTGATAATTGCAATAAAAACAGTCATTTTATGACTCAACATTTCAACGACAAAGGCACAAAAAATGAATAACTCCTCCAGTATTGTTTTGCAACTAATATGTTCAACTGTTTCATCTGACAGCATAAGGGGATGCGTTGATCCTCTCGGGGCCCATTAACTGCATTAATGCCCACACAGATGTCATTTGGGAATATTGACCTGACGGGTGTGTGAGTCAGGGCAAAGAGTGTGTAATCAAGATTTGTAGGTGCTGGCGCTGGACTCGGGTAAAAATCACACAACAACAGGTCATAGTCCAAAAGGTGAATTCAGAAGCACTGGTTTTCGGAGCTCAGCTCATTAATCACGTAGTTGTGGATTATAAGATGATGTAATGCAGAATTTATAGCAAATGCGACAGTGTTAAGCGACTGGAATGAAATAATGAAAATAAAACTGGTTGGTTTGTTTGGACTTTCTTCTTGTAGAATGACAGGTTAGTTTCGACACTTTCACGTGTAAACAGAGAAACTTTTTTTTAAAAGGTGCGTTCTCAAGTTCGCATTAACATTAAGTGGCATGTCATTTCAGATCCTATATTGACCGTGTGAGGTTAATTTTTTTCAGTGCCCCAATGTTCTGTTGCGGCAAAAGTTGGGGCGGGGGTGGTACCCTGTCGAAGGAGTTTCAATATGTCTTCGACATGGCGAGCGAGGTTCTCACATAACGTCTCATTTGCTGTTAGGATGGGACATCCTGCGGAGTTGGCGTTGTGCATCTTTGGAAGGCAGTAGAAGTCACCTACGTGTGATGTACTTGGGAAAAGGGCGTGGAGGGAACTCGGAAGGATTGGGTCAACTGGCCTGATCAACGTTTCCAGGTCATGTGTGTACTCTGTGGTCGGATCGGCTGTTAGTTGGCTGTTGTGTTCCTGTTTGTTGAGTTAACGGTACAATTCCTTGCAGTAATCTGTCTCAACACTGACAGACATCTCACAGAAACTCAGCACTCATGGACACGTCGAACCGTGAACATTCTTCATCACAGTGGAAACGACTGTTCTCCATCAGAATCCCACAAAAGAGAGCATCCACGCAACGGCCTACATTCTCAATACCAACAATTGCCAGTCTCTGAGCACCGTCCTACAACTCATCCGCTTCATCCTCGACCACAATGTTCTCACAAACAAATCTTCATCGAAACACATGGAACAGGTTTGGGGACCAAATTTGCACCCCAATATGTCAACATCTTCTCTGCACATGACCTCTAACCAACATATACATGTTTTGACTAATCAAGGATTCTTTTTTACGGAAGGTTGGCAAATTCATTTCTAGAGACATGGGTTTAAGTTCGGCAGAGAACATTCAAAGGCGTATTTGTCACGCAGGAGTTTCTACCTGAATGGACTAAGCAGCCACAGTAGGTGGCAGAGGCTGGAACACTCACAACATTTCAATGGTTGCTGCATGAGTGCTTGGGTCGGAAGGGTTCAGAGCGATAGGAGCCAAATGCTGGTATATAGAATCTGGTTAATTTAGACTGTGCAGTCAGCTTGGATGAGATGTATCAAAGGTACCTGTGTACCTCAGTGACGTTATGTTGCTTTAATAGATTATTTTTAGCAGCGCTTGGCGTCCATCAGTGTTGCACAATACTTTAACCTATTCATCTATTCACCGAAGGTTGGTGTCATGAAACATCACAGAAGCGAAGGGCTTACTTAATTTTGCCCCCAATTCCATCTCACCGTGACACATTTCCAGGTTCTCGTTCAGGATTTGTTTTGCTAAAAGTTACCGCATAAACCATGTTAACTGATAATTTATTGACTGACTCCCAAATGAAACAGCTCTTATCGAAGAACTGAAGGATAAAAGAAGAGCCAAATGCATGCTCAGGCACACCGAAGGTTGAATGCTGTCTGTGCGACAGCCCGAGGGATCTAGATAATAAACTCGTCCTGCAACTGGCAGCAGGGCAATTCCAAACTACTTTCCAAACATAATGGGACTGTACTGCACTGCCTATTCCGGGCAAGTGCCGAACTGAGAGAAAAGAAATAACAGAATGGAAGTGGTCTATTAAAAGTGAAGATTACCAATCATATCCTCGATTAGATTAGATTTCGCGTCTGATGAACAATACGGGAGTGCCTGCAGAGGATCACCAGACTCGATCTCTGGACAGAAATAAAGAAAATTGGAGAAATTTAATAGCGTTTCACATTGCAATTATTTGCACATACGTCAGCAAATAACGGCGAGGAACGTCACAGCAGGATTCTATTTCACAATGGTAATGACATCACAATCTCCATTCGCTTTCAGTGAAAACAGTGAACAATGCAACCTTCCTGGAAAATCATCGGGCTGTGGAGATGCTCGGGCGCGTCGTGTGGGAGGAAATTGTGGTCACCACAGCACAGACGCTGATCTGATGGAGAGTCTGCACCATTCCATATCATAGATAAGTTTGCAAAAGGAATTCCGGTTTGTTGCATTGCACGAGGACACAACAAATCCCCAACAAGATAAACATATGAGTGAGAGTGGTGGATTCGAAACCACGCCTCCTGCGAGACAAAAAGCTGGAACGTGACGAATTAGACCACCCATGCACATAAACACGCGCGAGCCTTCGCCAACAGGGGCAATAATGAAGGATAATTATCAGACCTACAATCGAAACAAACTGAATCTATCTTGTAAAACTGCTTTGAGCAACAAATGTAATGTGTCTGTGTAAAGGTATATTCGGTTATAATTCTATAATGAAGCCACGAACTGTACGTCATTGCTGGGATATAGATTCTTGTTTTGATAAATAATTCCATCCATTGCTGGAAACAAAAACACTTTCGTGTTTACATGTAACATGAAAAACACCAGACGATGGGGAACATGCATAAAGCTGATAAGGCAGTGTATCACATCAGACGATGCAGCATAGTTACAGTTACCCTGTCTGTTTTGCAGAATTAGCGCCCCAAAAAAAGTTCTCCTCCTGAAATCTGAGTTAACATTTGAATCCGAGAAAATCAGATGGCATTGCGAGGCTTTCCGAATGTCGGTGCCAGTGACAGTCGCGACTTTCCTTGTCTTTCACCTCAAACGTGCATTTACTCACAGCGCTTTCCACACCTGGGCACGAGCAACTGCCACAAGACTGCATTCTGAATAGGAAACCAGTGTGGAAATCGACGAGAAGCGACTCGCTAAATGTTAAAAAAATTCAAGATACTAAACGCAACTTTACAGATGCAAAAGAGGCAGGTTATAAATATAAAAGCGAAAGGCAAAACCCCGTTCCCCGCCCACCTCCTTCCCGAGGTGTCAAAGAGGTCCTTACTCGACGTGATTGTCTGGTGTTCTACATGGGAAAGCTATCCAGCCTGAGGCAGCTTCATGTCTCTTGTAGCTGACTGAATCAGAAAGAAGAGGTTTCACGAGACCTCCACGTGCCTCAATTTGCTGCCCCCACCACCTCCCCTGACCAGGTTTACATTTTCCTGCTCTTCTATGAGGTAAATGATACATCATGGATACAATGTCATTTCGTGTCTATCACTTTCTCAGTTCCAGTTCCATTATGGCTTCGATTTCAGAGCGCATATGAAGGTTAGACTGCAAATCCATTCATTCCTATTGCTGAATGACTGAGCCGCTAACATGCGAACTGCACCAATGCATCAATCAGGATTTCTGATGTTAGTTCGTTCGTGTTGAAAAACAGCAGACAAAATCCAAATGAGGCCTTTCAGAGACTACCATTCATTTGACAGAGAGGCGAAATCAACAATCCGTGGTGCACTGTGACACCAGCAAATATGTGTTACCTTGTTTTCAAACCGGGCTGCCTTCACTCTGAAAGCTAACGCGGTACTACTGTTACAGAAAGGGACACGTCAGCGCACGTTCAGGACAAGGTATGAGAGCAGCTTAACAAAGTTTCAGACAACAATTAATTGGAATTGCTTTCCATTTCACTACTACAGCAGGTATGGATTATTTTCATCCAATTAGAAGGACTATGGTCGCAGATACACTGAGAAACTACCACGGCAAATCCCGCACCAATCATCTCGCTGTTGTTTCAGTGCTGCCGGGTTTAAATCCGAGCACTCCCTCGTTAGCAGCAGTATGGCGACTTCGTCGTGCTCATGAGGTGAAAGGTTCAAGAAATTAAGTCATTCCCTCCTTCTCCGGGGTATCTTCGGATGATCAGTGAATCCTATCTCATTGATAGAGACATGTTTCTAAAAGTGTCAGGTTCTAAGCAGACACCTGCAATCGGTCGGGAACAACTGAAGAAGCAGAGTTGGGAAGTGAAATAAAAGTGCAAGGTAATGATGGTTGGAACTCCTGAGGCAGGAAGTAAGCGTGGAGCTGGTGGTGCAAGGCTCAGTGTTGATGCCAATGGGTCTGCCTATACTGCCCACTGTTGATTTTGGCTCACACACACTCCTGGTCAATTCACCACAATAACCCTCTTCCTCTTGGTGTGAGGATCCCTCTGGGCGTATGAACGCCGTCAATGGGCCAAGAAAGGATGAAAACATTCTCCTTACCCTGTCAGTTTAAACAGGTGAACATTACAGTTTGAAACCAATGTAAATGTACGGTGACTTTCTCTGTACATTTTCAGTGCAGAATGTTAAGCTATGAAATGTCTGTGCAAAAGCGGGCATTGATTGCAATTCTCACCAAACAACATTTTAGACAAAAAAAGGAAAAGATTTCCAAGTTGTTGTGATGAAGTGGTTATAGAACTACAAGTGTGGATGGGTAAACGCACTTCTAGTGGGGGCACTGTGACTCGTTTCGTTCAAGTGCTTCTCTAGTAAACAAGAAAACCTGGATTCAAACGCCAGTTTTGGATGTCCACTCTTTCAAAGGCTCATTGTTTCATCTTCTTCAAATGTCATATTGCTGATCCCCCAGCTTTCTGACTTTGAGCTCAGCCTGATGTGATGTGATGCTCCTAGAGTGATTCCCTCCCTTTTTCTCCACCAATAAATGTTGTTTCTTGCTAACTGTTCATACAAACTGGAATTTTTTTCCATTGTCCCACAAACAATTCTTTTCTTCTCTTCCGTTGCGCTTGCTCCTTCACTCACAGCTTCAGTGGGAATAACGAGTTGAGGCAGCAGACACTGCAGATTTGTCGGAGAATGTTGTGGTCATAGCACAGACACCAAGAGCTGATCATCTTAATTCTCTGCAGTCACCGATCATTCATCTTACACCAATATTAAATACATCATTGTAATCTTATAATTGGGGTGAAATTGCTTTTATTTCCGGAGGAAAAAATGTTGCATTTAGAATTCGAAAGACTCATAGCATGTTGAATAAATAACGTCTCCTTACCGCAGGCCTAAGTAACAGATACATTATCAGCAGAATGTGGGCCCAGCTGTACACAATCCAACCAGGGGTGGGGGGACATAGTCTCTCAGCAACTCCACTATCACACTGTCCCCGAATGTTAGACTTTTCAAAGACCAGAAATGATAAATGAGAAATATGAACAGATTGTGAGTCGGAGAATGTGAAACAGGGTGGTTCATACATCACACAAAGAGACAAATACAGACTCCATTGATTTAGACAAAGGGAGGACCAATTCTCCATTCGACATGGCTGCTGAGTGAGAGAAAGTAAAAGAAATAAGAAACAGTTGAAGCACAAACCTTCAGCAGCTGAAAGGCAACGGAAGCAGCATTACAGTCGATGAAACCATTTTAAATATGTCGAAATGACGGGTGTCAGCGAATGAGAAATTTTGATTAAAATGTTGATAAAACTAGTCATTTCCCCGGCATCATAACATGTCAATCTGTAATTAATCTGTTTCTGTTGATCTGAAACATGAACTCTATTTCTCTCCACAAATGCTGCAAGGCGCTCAATCTATCAGTCATTCCTTGATTTTGTTTTAGATTTTATTTTATGTTAGCATGAATCACTTTTGGTACAAAATCTGATCATCTCTCAGCTCCACACTTCATTTCCTGTTTCACAAACACTGCCATCACAGTGGGCGAGAAGAGCCGAACTCCCATCCCCAGATTTGGGAACTGAACGTGCACCACAGCAGTGAGTGAGCAGATATGCAACGGTTAGTTCACCAGAGAGGGCGACAGAAAACACTGTCGCCTTTCTCAATGACACTGCTTTGGCATTTTCCTTTCTGATCAGTCTCGCTGCAGATCAGTTTCTCCCTGTCTTATAATTTTTACAGCTTTTAAAAATGACCACTTGGCCCATCACTCTTTGTGGCTCAGAGACATCCCTCTATTATAGTCCTAGTTTTCGTATTTGGCGCATAATCTTGTTTGTTCTAATGTTTCCAGGGCAAATGTCAATGAGATTCTCAAAATGATCTGAAGTGAGACAATAATGAGACTGAAGTTTGACATGGTCATACTATTTTGTAACGCCCTTGAGAAACTCATCCTCATTTTCAGCCACAGTGGAAGATATACGGACACATCTCCCCAGAGGGGCACACATCCCAGGATTATACATGTTCCATGTGCTTCATGTTTAACGTTTCGTCGACAAAACGCAGCTTTAAGTTGAACGCAAGCCCATTTTCCAGTTAATATAAAACGTTGCAGTGAGCTGTGATATGAAATCGACAGTGAGCTGAAATAATCCCACAGGTTGTTCATGTGTAATGTTCAATTTCCCAAAATCCACCGACCTGTGGCACCTTGGAATCTGAAAGAACAGCGACAAACAAATAATCCTCATTTAAATCAACTGACACACTACAAACTCTAAACACTTTCACGGCGGGTCTCGTTTGGTTTCTCTGCCTGTTACATCTCCATCTCTTTCTGACCATCCAAATCCGAAGTCACTGAGCTGTTTGATATAAACACAGGAAGATCGTAAAGCCAATGATTACCTGAAAGCAGGGCCAGGGAATATCAAGCACAGGGTATTGAGAATGTATGTGCTTGCACACAGCAGGGTAAAGAGATACCGGGATCTTCTCTTCCCGATTCTCATAGAAGGCACAGTGACAGTTATACCCAATCCCAATGTTCCAATCGATACCATATCTGGAACACAGATCGGGTGGACTCAGTTCCACCCCTGCCATCTCAGGTACATTTTCCAAAGCCAGTAACCGCAGTTGGTCACAGGTATCCAGAACAGAAAATGTCTTTTGGCACTTGCATTTGCTCACATCTCATTTCCGAGTATTTGGTCCATCAGTTCAAACGTATTTGCCCATGTACATGTGCAACTGAATGGTTTTGTGAGTGCACTGGAGATTTGCACCAATCCGTGCCTGGATCAAGTGTATCCTCACGCCCTGATTTGATCCCAAACAATAGGAAGGGTAGGAAACTTCCTTTTTCTCTGCCCTCAGCTGTAGTCGGCAGGATTCCAGCCTCTGTGGGGAATTCCCAATGGAATTCAAGTCGAACACTTTAACCACTCGACCACGGCAGCAGAACCACGCCAGCAGTATACCTTTCCAGTTCTCTCTTTCTTCGTGGAGCTGAGGCAGAGTTAATCATTGCTGGCGTTTATTTGAATTCAATGATCAAAGCTTTAGAAAGGGTTAAATGTCGATATTTGGAGGGACTGGATCCTCTATGCCAAGAGATGGAATGGACATAGAGCTAAAATAAAAGCAGAAATTGCTGGGGGGAAAAAATCAACAGGTCTTGCAGCATCTGTGGAGAGAGATTAACAGACAATGTTTCAAAGTTACTTCAGATCATTATCAGAAGATTGCTTTCCACGACAGTAATGCAAAACTTGGTGGATTTCCCCAGAAGATTCTGTGTTTGTTTCAGTCTCCCGAAAGCCGCAGTCTATAACGTTAGTCTTTAAAAGAATACAGAACCATGTTTGTGGTTCCGGATAAGATTGCTGTTTTAGGGAACATTTGCTAACCCAATTTAAAACCCAGAACTGTGCAGGAAAGAAAGCGGATGAAGTGAGAACAGTTATAGATCCACTCCTGAAGATTTCAAACAACCGACCTTTCGTTGAACAGCCGCTTGCGTTGACCAATTTCGGCAGAGACTGTTGAATCCAGAGCTTGCATGGCTCTCTAAAGCTGGTTGTGACTGATTTCAAGCTTTGGCCTGCCGCTCCATGAATATCAATTGTCCTCTATGAGTATTACTTGTCAAAAATAAAGTCTGGCATATTCATTGTGGAGACAAGGTCACAATCTGATCGCACCCTCTGCAGACACATTCATGTCACCGGTAACCATCTCTTCTATAACCAAGAACTTCATCCGTTTGAATCTTTCAGTGTCTTGTCGGTACCAGAGCTTTCTCATTGTTCCAAAACCGAGATGATGTTTGAATTCCTGATGTGTAGGACTGAAGATCCATTCAATATCTCAGATCTGAGCATGTCTGAAGAACATCAGAGTCAATTTCCCGGCCTCTTAACGAAGGGAAAGATTTCTGGACTGTCTCTGCTCAGTTGGGCAGTTCACCCTGTATTTCCTTTTAATTCTGATTAGATTAGATTACTTACAGTGTGGAAACAGGCCCTTCGGTCCAACAAGTCCACACCACCCCGCCGAAGCGTAACCCACCCATACCCCTACATCTACATCTACATCTACATCTACCACTTACCTAACACTATGGGAAATTTAGCATGGCCAATTCACCTGACCTGCACATATTTGGACTGTGGGAGGAAACCGGAGCACCCGTAGGAAACCCACGCAGACACGGGGAGAACGTGCAAACTCCACACAGTCAGTCGCCTGAGGCGGGAATTGAACCCGGGTCTCTGGCGCTGTGAGGCAGCAGTGCTAACCACTGTGCCACCTCATTTGTTTCCCAAACAGGTTGTAATGCCTCACAAAACTGGACAGTGGCTTTCCTGTTATGTTTCGTTCAAAACATTCCAGCTGCCAACTGACAATGTTTTCCCGAATTCACTTCACAAACCTCCGCCTTACACCATTACCAGGATTGAGGAAATCCCCTTTTCTGGACAGATTGCCGAGGCTGGCAAGGTCTTTTTTTGGAGGAAAGGCTAACCGGATATTTCCACAGACTGTTCATAGTGACGTTAGAAGGAGCAGTGAGGATGGGCAATTTGTTGAAGAGTAGGAAGTCTTGCCACTCACCAGGGTCAGTTACCTAAGCACTGGGATTGAAGGTTTTTGAATGGAAGGCAGCACTTGCGCAGAATAAATTCAAGGATTACTGCAGATATTCGACAATCGAGCAGTATCCCTGGAAAGAGAAACAAGACTGTGTTTGTGGTTTAGACCTCGAGTCTCCTAAATGTAGACAAATGTCCAGAACTATTTGATGAGATTGGGTTTCGATGTTTAAAAATTAATTCGTACTGCAGGAGGTCATTCGAAACTCAAGTTGCGAAGATGTCGCCAATCGAATTGGAACCAATGCAAAGAATCCCCGGAAGGATTGCTGACGCATCACCTTAACCACTCACCCACAGCTACGGGGGGCGTTGTGACCCTGAATATTGCTTCCAGAATGGAGGCTTCCAAACTGAAAGACAGGTTCTCGGCCTGCTCTGTCTGCGCAATGATTTCCATAATTGCCTTCCATATATATATGTTAATAATGGAGGAGGCTGATGGGAGATTGAACTGAACTACACACATTTATGATGGATAGACTGGATGGGAAGTATCCATTTTCATGTGCAGTGAGATTAATGAACTTGGCAATGGATCGAGAAAGAAAGATGTCCTTGCGTTTGTATACTGTCTGTCACCGCCAAATGGATCAGAGCTGATGAGGTGTTTTTGAAGCAGAATCGTCATCGGCAAATCGAATGTGAAAATCAGGGCAGATTGTTTAACCAGAAGTCAAAAACGAAAATAATTCCAATGCTCAGAATTTCCACTGGAAACACCAATGAGTGCAGAACTAACTTTAGAGATTTGTTCTGCTTTGGTTTACACCAGGGATATTGTAGGACCAGAGGACCTAATATTAGAGGAAGGGGTTGCCCATTTAGGAAACAAATGAGGAGGATATTCTCTCTTTCAGAGGGCAGCAAATTTGTGGATTTCCTTCCAACAGAGGACTGTCAAGGCTGGATGTATTCAAGACTGATGTAAAAAGACATTTACGCACTTTGGGAATCAAAGGCCGTGGGTTTAAGGCAGAACGGTAGAGTTGAGGATTCGCCAAATCAGCCAGGATCTCATTGTACGTTGTCACTGACGGGATGGACCATCTGCACCATTGCCATTTCTGTTAACTTGAAAATGCTAGAGTTTATTGTAACGGAAGTAAAGCAGAAAGTCGAAAAGATGATTGCAACATCAGGCAACGTCTTTCGTTGAAAGGAAAATCACACTTTGGCAATTTGTCAGAGTTTTTTGCTAACGTGACAGGAAGAGTTTATTAAGGAATCAGGTACATGAACTGTATTTGTATTTCCAGCAGAGACTCAACATGAGGCCAAATAATAAAACGTCATTGAACAAGTTAGGAGTTCATGGTGTTGTGTAATAAATGAGCATTGACTGTCCATTGTTTATGAACACAAAAAACCGAATCATGTGTGATTTTGAAAGTTGGAATATGTAATGAGTGAAATGCAGTAATGTCATGCATATGGCTTAAATGATGTTTCTCTGTATTAACGACCTGATGAAGTGGCAGAGTGAAATTTGTTCAGTTTTGCTGATGATACACAATAGATGGCAGGGCCTGTTGTGATGAGGTTGGGGAATCTGCAAAGGGACACACTGTATGTAGGTCGACTGACTAAAGAAAGAGTTGACAGATAAAGTTTCCTGTCGGGTATATGAGGACATGAATTCGGTAGGAAGAGTCAAAGTCCGAATACTATTAAAATCGAGAGAAACTGCAATAAAATGTGGTGCAGCGGAATCTGGATGTTCTTAAGCATGAAACAAAGATTTGCGACAGATTTATCATTTTCTGGCAAAAAGATCCATCTCCTTACCAAAGTTTCGCAATGATTAGACTACATTACAGTGTGGAAACAGGCCCTTCAGCCCAACAAGTCCAGAACCAACACGCCGAAGTGCAACCCACCCATACCCCTACATTTACGCCTGACCTAACTTTGCGGGCAATTTAGCATGGTCAATTCACCTGACCTGCACATCTTTGGACGGTGGGAGGAAACCGGAGCACCCGGAGGAAACCTACGCAGACACGGGGAGAACGTGCAAACTCCACACAGTCTGTCGGCTGAGGCGGGAATTGGACCCTGGTCTCTGTTGCTGTGAGACAACAGTGCTAATCACTGTGCCACCGTCCCGCCCACCAATGAGATGGTTTTCCAGGAAATCACTGCAACTAAGAAGTCTGTAAATTAATCGAAGACCAGGATAAGTTTCGTTTTGTTCGACGGGACATAGTTGATGCATTGTTTAATGTTCTCTGAACTTCTTTACAATGGAAGATCACTTAAGATTATTGCCATCCTTTATTTCTCACACACAATTTTTTCTCATATGCTTTATTTCGCATAATAGTTGCTGTGAGTGGTCTTGTAAACTATACCCACGGTGACTTGTTTCCTCACTATTTCTCATCTCTAAACAAACAGATTCTACATTCTTACAATTGGACTATTTTCGACAGTTTTGTATCACATATCTCAGGAGGAACCCACTGTACTTGTATCGTGTTCAGAGGGTGTTTATGAGAATGTTCTCAGGACTGAGATATGGATGTGGAGTTAGGTTCGCTTGCTTGAGCTGGGAGGTTCATTTCCAGACGTTTCATCACTCTATTGGTAAATCCTCAGTGGGCCTCAGGCGAAGCAGTGAACATGATTCCTGCTTTCTATTTATATATTTGGGTTTCTTTGGGTTGATGATGTTATTTCCTGTGGTGATGTCATTTCTTGTTATTTTTCTCAGGGGGTGGTAAATGGGGTATAACGCGATTTGTTTGTTGATAGAATTCTGGTTGCAATTCCAAGCTTCTAGGAATTCTCATTTGCGTCTCTGTTTGTCTTATTCTAACATGGATGTGTTGTCCTAGTCGAAGTAGTATCCTTCCTTATCTGTAAGGATATTAGTGAGAGAGGATCATGTCGTTTTGTGGATAGTTGGCGGTCATGTATCGTTGTGGATAGTTTTCTGCCGATTTGTCCAATATCTTGTTTCTTACAGTTCTTGCACGTTATTTCGTAAATGACATTAGTTTTGCTTGTGGTCTGTATAGGATCTTCCAAAATCATTAGTTGCTGTTTTAGTGTTTGATTAATGTCGTTCTATTCCCGGTGGGGTTTGTGGAGATGAACAGGCATCTAACTGAAAAGTGCAGAATACTGAATGTCCTTGGCAGAGTGGATATTGGGAAAATGTTTCCAGTAGTTGGAGATACTAGGATCTGAGGACATAGATTAGAGTGAAGCGTAGATCAAAAAGAAAACAGATAAGGAGAAAATTCTTCTTCAAATGATTGGCGAGATTATGGAATTCATTGCCACAGAAGGCTGTGGAGACCAGGATAATGAGTCTATATAAGACTGAGACAGATAGATAGGTTCTTGAGAATCATGAGTTACGAGGAGAAAGCGGGAGAATGGGGTGAGGAAACGTATCATGCATGATTTAAACGTATAGACGACTTGATGGTCTGAATGGACTAATATCTGCTCCTATATTTTATGGTCTGATATGCTAACTAAGTGCCCAAACTGTGTGTTCTGCATTGTTTATTATTGTCAGTTTGCATTTTGCCTCAGTTCAGATACACAAGTTGTTATCAGTTGCAGACTTCATTTCGAGTTACATAATCTTAAATCTACATCTTGAATACCAGAAAACGCTGGAAAATAATCAGAAACAAAGACAGCGAGGGGGGTGGTTTGGGGGGGAGAGGGGGTGCAGAGAGAGAGAGCGGTCAAGGAGCTTTCAATAGATCTGGGAATGATAGACATTGAACAGGCTGAAACAATAAGTGGGTTGGATCAAGAAAAAAAGAAAGCTCTAAGTTCATGTGGAAAACAGGAGCAACGGAATATCAGAACCATTAAACCCTGAGAAGAGAAACAAAGGGTGTGCCGGGGCCAGCTTCCAATGAAAGAAAATAAAGGAAAGAAAAAATTGGAAACAAAACAGTGGAAAGTGTGTTTGTTCTGAATCTGTGGCACACGATTTTGAATCCAGGAGGCGAGGAACTGTGGAGGAAGGAAGCTAGGGAAGTCAAAAGTTTGTCACCTGGACACATTCTCTATCCTGTTTCAAGCAACACATTATAAATTAGAACACGTGGCCCAAAGACGGAGGTGCTCACTGGCTGTCAGTCTCTCCTCCCCGGTTGTGTATGCAAACTGGCAACCTTGGAGACAGAGCGTTCTGGAGAATCTGTTTTCCTGAGTTTGGCTTCTGTTCAACTTTTCGGTTCTCATTTTAGGTTCTCAGGTTTTCTTTCGTGAATTTCTGCCCTGAGCTGGTAATGTCACTTCTATCTTCTTTCACAGTGGATTGAATGGAGACCACAACGAAATTTGACAGAGTGACCTTCTGCATGGCCTGAAAATAACCAGCCTTCAACTGTCAAGGGACAAACTGTATTTTTTTAAAGTTTATTTTAATTGTGATTGAACAAGTGTGGAGACACACACTCTCTGCAGTGAGAGTGTTCCAGTGTACTATGTGTAAAGAGGTCTAAACAGTTTGGCAGCCTGAAAATATAGTACATCTCTCAGAGTGACAAGAGCCTGTTCAGGTGTTCTGTACGTGGCTCCCTATAAAGCATCCCATCTGGAAAGACACAATGACATTGGTTCTATGGAGAATCTGTGTAAGTTGAGGAGTGTAGCAAGAAACTCAGATCCCCATGATCGCTGCAAATGTATTGACGCAGTCACACTGTGGAGAGACTGTTCAAAAATCCGAGTGTGGGAAAGGATTCATACAAAAGTTTCAACTTCACTTCACATCAACTTGTTCACTCGGGTAAGAGACCTTTTAATTGCGTCCAGTGTAGTGCCACAAGGATCGGTGATGGGCCCTCTACTTTTGTCAAATACATAAATGGATTGAATGCGAGCTTAAGAGGTACAGTTAGAAAGTATGCTGATGACACCAAAATTGGAGGTGTCGTGGACAGCGAAGAGGGTTACTTTAGATGACAACAGGATCTGGACGAGATGGGCTAATGGGCTGAGAAGTGGCAGATGGAGTTTAATTCAGATAAATGCGAGGTGCTGTATTTTGGAAAACAAATCTTAGCAGGACTTAAGCACTTCGTGGTAAGGTCCTAGGGAATGTTGTTGAACAAAGAGACCTTGGAGTGCAATTCCATAGATCCTTGAAGGTGGAGTCGCAGGTAGATATTATAGTGAAGAAGGCGTTTGGTATTCATTCCTTTATTGGTCAGGAGTTGGGAGGACATGTTGGGGCTGTATAGGACATTGGTTCGGCCACTGTGGAATATTGCTTGCAATTCTGGTCTCCTTCCTATCGGAAAGATGTTTTGAAACTTGAAAGGTTTCAGAAAAGATTTACAAGAATGTTGCCAGGGTTGGAGGATCTGAGCTCCATGGAGAGACTGAACAGGCTGGGGCTGTTTTTCCTGGAGCGACGAAGTCAGAGGAGTGACATTATAGAGGTTTGCAAAATTGTGAATGGCATGGATAGGATAAATAGACAAAGTCGGGGTGTCCAGAAATAGAGGGCATAGGTTTAGGGTGACTGGGGAAAGATATAAAAGAGACCTAATGGGCAACATTTTGACGCAGAGGGTGGTACGTGTATGGAATGAACTGCCAGAGGCTGGTACAATTGCATCATTTGAGAGGCATTGGGTGGGTATATGAATAGGAAGGGTTTGGACGGATATGGGCCGGGTGCTGGCAGGTGAGACAAGATTGTGTTGGGATATCTGGTCGGCATGGAAGGCTTGGACCGAAGGGTCTGTTTCATTGCTGGACAGCTCTATGACTCTCTGTCTCTATAACTGTGACAAACGCTTTAACGGCAAAGGAATTCTGCAAAAGCACCAGCGAGCACACACAAGGGAAAAGAAATTAATCTGCTCTGTGTGCGGGAAAGGGTTCACTCATACAGTCAGGCAGCACATCCACAGACCCTTCAGTTCAACTAAGCTACTCCGTCCCGCAGTTCCAAACTGAACTAGTCCTGTTTGTCAGCATTTCCCAAAATTCCCTCGAATCTTTTCGTATTCACATCACGATCCAGATGCTTTTTAGACATTATAATTGTATCTGTATCCAGCATTTACTCTGGCAGCTCATTCCATACACACACCACGCCCTGTGTGGCAACGTTGTCACTCAGATCCGCTCTAAATGTTTTTCATCTCACCCTAAACATATGTTCCCGAATTTTGGAGTCAGATAAATTTGGCCACCAGCTGCTGGAAGATCGGTTTGAGTTGGTGAGGTCTCCAAAAGTGGAAGGTGTGGTGTGAGGGGAGGGAATTGAGCTCCATTATCATTTGGGTCCATTTGATGACCTGACCACAACCTCTTCCACCCTATCCGAGCACAGATCCCATTTCCACCGGCTGTTTGACACGATGGGGCGACACAGCAGTTCCTTTTAGTTCCCTTGCTTGGGGTCTGGTGATGTGATGCAATCAGTGATGAGTTGCAATTCCCTACTCGACACTGTGAACCACTGCAGCCGCCGTGCTCCGCGTGCATTCTGCGATTGCACCGGCTGAGCCTTTTTTTTTTACGGGGCCCTGCTCCGGCTGGACGGCCTGAGGATATAAGACCTTGACCCCGACGTGAACCACACGGTGTAACTTCTTCATGGAAGCACCCTCGGGTGAGATGAGGATGCGAGAGTACAGAATTTTCAATCCCTGAGAGTGAATGCCGAGGGGGTTGAACAGAGAGGAGAATGAGAGTGAGACAGAGGGAGAGAGAGAGAGAAATAGAAAGAGAGAGAGAGAGAAAGAGAGTGAGGTGGGAGAGAGAGAGAGCGAAACGTCGTTTCCCCTTCCCGGGATCATTTTGTATACATGGATGTCAGTGAATTTGATATTCTACTGGCACTAGAGAACCCCCTTTTCAGGAGGAGAGGCAGGGAGAGTGTGATCCTCTCATCTGCTTGATCACCAAGGGACAGTGCACCTCATTCTGTATCCGTGTCTCTGTTACCTTCTCCAATCTTTGCACCTTCCATTCCTCTGCACACTCCTCCAGCCCCTATATATCCTCTGTATCTCGGTATCCTCCTCCAGCCACAAAACCCCATTCCTACAAATGTCACCTTCTCCAGTTACCTGTATCGTTCCCTATGTCTGTATCCTTCTCCAGCCCCCTGCACATCCCAGGTATCTCTGTCACTTCGTCCAGCTACTACACCAATCCCTATTTCTGACCTCATCTGGACTTTACACTCTCCACTTCTCTGCCACCTCCTCCAGGCCGTTCTTCCATCCTTAGCACTGTAATCTGCTAATGACCAATACCCTCCTGCTTATCTCGGTATTACCCTCCAAACACTAAACAGCTCCCTATTTCTGTAGCCTCTTCAGAAGCTATTGCCGTCCAACTCTGTCAACTCCTCTCGACTCGACGCTCCTCCAGATCTTTGTAATCTCCTCTAGTCCCTAAATTCTTCCCTATCTCTGTCACGTCCTTCAGACCCTGCAACCACTCCCTGTCTCGGCAACGTCTTCCAGTCCCTCACAATCCCTCCCTTTTTCTCTGTCCTCCTCCAGTCCCCTTCGTCCCCTCCCTGTCTCCTGTAATCCCCAATCCAGCCATTACCGTCTTTGCCAGCTCCCACAGCCTCCACATCCCTCCCTATGTCAGTCTTTAGACCTTAAAACAATGGAGCAGAAATTCAGCCATTCATCCCACAGAATCCGCTCAACCCTTCACTGATGTCTGATAAGTTTTTCATTCGCATTTTGCCTTTTTGTTTCCATAACTTTTAATCCCGTTGGCAATCAATAACATATTTATCTCTGTCTTAAGTATACTCAATAATCTGACCTCCACAGCCTTCAGGAGCAAGACATTCCACAGATGCACCACCATCCAGCTGAACAAATTTCTCCATTTCACCGTTCTGAAGTGTTTTTCTTTGAGGTTTGTGTCCTTAGGTCCAAGTCACCTCGACACAAACAAACCATTTTTCCAATATCTAGCCTGTCCAGATCACTCAGTATTCTATATTTTAAATTACATCCTTATCTCATCCTTCTAAAGCCCATCGAGCATTAACCCAGAGTCCTCAAACACTCCACACGTATGAACACGTCCATTTCTCCGACCATTCCCGCGAACCTCAACTGAAAACGTTCCGGGACCAAAATAATACTCCTGAGCCTTCATTACGGGCAATTTAGCTCGGCCAACTCGCTTTACCGGCACATTTCTGGACTGTGAGAGGAAACCGGAGCACCTGGAGGAAAGCCACGCAGATACAGCGAGAATGTGCAAACTCCACACAGTCGGTCACCTGAGGCGGGAATTGAATCCAGGCCTCTGGCATTGAGAGGTAGCAGTGCTAACCACTGTGCCACCGTGCCGCCCCAATCTGCAACCTCCTCACGTCCCGTTAACCACTTACGCTGTCTGTCTCCCAATCACTCGCTCTCCCACTCATTCGCTTTCCGACTCTCCCAATCCCTCTATCTCTCCCTCTCCCCTTCCAGGAGGTGGTCTCTCATCTCGGATGCCGTACAGTCACTGCATGGAGAATGACTTTGTCGTCCAAGTTTGTAAGCACGTCAAATCCGACTGCACCCAGAGGTTAATTTGGCCATGCTACTAATGCCTCAAATCTGACCAGAGAGATCTGGTGAAAACCGGTCACCTTGCGATGGGATTTGCCAACATTTTGCGACATTTGCCAAGGATGAGGTGGGGAATGGTCAGGACTTAGGACGAAAGCTAAGGATGAGACAGAGGGAGCTATAATATTGGGTCTGTTGCTGATGGTGAGCCAGAGTTTGGTGAGGGTGTGGGGCCTGTTTGTGAGGAGTGAGAGAAGTTGAGTGAGGGTTTGGACCTGTTACTGAAGGTGGGATGGATATTAATCAGGATTAGAACATAGAACATGAAACATTATAGCAGAGTGCAGGCCCTTCAACCCTCCATGTTGTGGCGATGCCGAGAAACCAATCTGAAGCCCATTGAATCTATGCGACTCCATTTCCATCCATTTGTCTATCAAACGACCATTTGAATGTCCTTAAAATTGGCGGGGATATGACTATTACATGCAGTGTGTTGCATGTCCGAAATATTTATTGAGTAAAGAAACGACTTCTGACATCTGAACTATATCTATCAACTCTTCAATTTAAAACTATGCCCTCTCGTGCTAGCCCTGAAAATACGAGGAAACAGGCTTCCAAAATCCAGCGTTTCTAAACCTCTGGTTATCGTTTCTCTGAAAAAAAAGTTCTGCTATTTTCACATGAAAGAACTGAAACCGACAAGTTCATTCTGTGTGTAGGGCTGCGAGGGAGAGAGGGTCATGTCTTATTTATATATCCTGAGGGAGACCCTCTCTTCCTCGTAGCCCTACACACGGAGGAAATAAAACACCATTTCGACTGGGACAACACCTCTATCCTGGGACAGGCTAAACAGAGACATGCCAGAGAATTCCTAGAGGCCTGGCACTCCAACCACAACTCCATAAACAAACACATAGATCTAGATACCATCTATCAACCCCTCAGAAAACGAACAGGAAATGACATCACCACAAACCCCAGGAACCCCTTCCAGGACAAACATATAAATAGAAAGCAGGAGACAACAGCTTCGCTTCACTTGGAGTTCGCTACTGATGATGTTACCTCACCAGGTAATAAAACCTCTGGATATCAAACTGACAGCTCAGCGAGCAAACCTACACCCCGTAAAGATAAAATTCAGAGGCTCTGCAATCTCCACCCTGGCTTCCCGGGAAATCCTAGGATAGATTCCATCCGATCCAGGAGAGTTACTTATTTTCACACCTTCCAGAATTGTTAACAGGTTCTCCTTGTAAACCTCATTCCCATCTAGTCTCGTATCCTGTGTCTCGCATTCTCCTCGACAACGTTGTCCTAATCCAATATGAATACAAAAGAAAATTATTCATTTGGCGCCTTCCACTCTACCCACAATTCGTCACTACTATCTTTGAGTGGTCCTAAGCTTACTCTCGTCATTCCTTGATTCCTCATATACGCATAGAAAGCCTTAGGGTTTTCTAAGATTCTATCCGTCAACGAATTCTCATGCCCTCTCCTGGCTCTGCTAGACTCTCTGTACAGGTCGTTCCTAACTAACTTTTAACTCTCAATCGCCCTCACTGAGCCTTTACGTCTCATCCTTCTGTCTGTTGACATGAGCTTCAAGTTCTTTAGTAAACCATGGCTGCTTCGCTCGCCAACTTCCTTCATGTCTGACAAGTACATATTCATCAAGTACATGCAATAGCTGTTCTTTGAATAAGCTCCACATTTCAATTATCCTCATCGCATCAGTTCCCTTCTACATCCTGTGCATACTAAATCTTGCCTAATCACATCATAATTGACTTTCCCTCAGCTACAAGTCATTCCCTTCAGTATATACATATCCCTTCCTATTGCTTAAGTAAACAGAACCGAATTGTGTTCACGATCACGAAGTTGCTTACCTATCTCCAAATCTAACCCCTGGCAAGTCCATTACCCAGTAACAAGTGCAACGTGGCCTGTAACTGCTAATAAGAGGCAGTTTGGCCACAGGTTTTGTACCTGTGTTTAGGATGAGGCAGGAATTCATCAAACTTGATAGGGAAAAATAGTTTTTCATCTCACCTCCCTACGTTTCCCTCGCTCGCAGGAGACTGTTATTTTCAAAGGGCCAGAACTGACGGAATGGCACTTTACCTTTCCAATGCAAAAGGTTAGTGCTGAAAGGCTGGCCGCATGGGGATCCTCAATTCTGTGGTAGCTGACGCTGTCAGCGCATCAGTGCTGAGGACGCAGAAACTCTCAGATGGTTAGTGCTGAAGGAGCGGATACTGTAACAGGGTCAATGCTGAGGGCGTGGACACTGTCAGAAAGTTAGTGTTGGGGGAGCAGGCACTCTTGGAGGATTAATATTGAGCGAGAGGGTACTGCCACAGGGTCACTGCTGAGTTATTGCCAGCGTCGCCCTTTCAGTGTTGGGGGAGTCGGCGCTGTCAGAGGGTCAGTGCTGATGGATTATATTTAATTTATTTAATGATAATATTTCCAGGAAAAGAAATGGCAGCTGGAAATGCAAACTGTCCATAAAAACATTCAATGGCAAGTCATAACATAAATAAATTAGATAAAATCTATCTCATATTTTAGGACACATACATACTGCCTGTGTTTGTCACACATACGCTGCCTGTCTGATCGCATACATCCTCCTTTTTTTGTCTCACACAGCCTCCCCATGTTTGTGACACACATCCTCCCACTCTCCGACTCACACACCATCCAGGTCTTTGTCACCCACACCTTCACTGCATGGGACAAACTCAAAGTCTGCCAGTACTGGAGTAGACTTCACTTTACCCAGTCCCATGGAGAGGATTGGGTTGAAATGGTTTGAAGTGGGAGAAATCCAATTTCCTCTGACCTCGCCTCAATCGCAGATCCTGTTCTGAACTGGGGGCAGATCGCAGCGAGACATGACAGAGAGACAGAGAGAGAGAGAGAGAGAGAGAGAGAGAGAGAGAGAGAGAGAGAGGAAGAGAGAGAGAGAAAGAGAGAGAGTCATAGAAATTGAAATCACAGAATCAGATCTTTCAGTGCAACTTGTCCACGCTGACAATATAACATTAGTAACTCTCATCTCATCTGTCAGCATTTGGCCCGTACCTCTCTCAACCCTTCCTATTCATTTACCAATCCTGATGCATTATAAACTTTTACCCCTCCCTCTGGCAGATCATTCCATACTTGCATCACTCTCTGCTGTGTGTGTGGGAAAGGATACTCTCAGGTGTCCACGCTGCTGAGACACCTGTGGGCTCACACCTGGGAGAAGCCATTCATTCATTCTTCGTGTTGAACGTGATTCAAACAATCATCCGATCGGCTGAGATGCCTTGGCAGCCGCGCAGATGATAAGTGTTTCAGTAACACTTAGTGTAATTTTTACCAATGATAAGTTAACGTGCTGGTCAGTGCAGAATATATAAAGAAAAATGAACTGACAGATTCAGGAGATACAGAAATGAAATTTTTCAATACTTAATTAAATCTGTACCATGTAAAAGATTGATTTCCGTTTCTTCCTTCACCGGTAAAACGTTTTTTTTTTAAAAAATGCAGGTGCATAAATTAGAGACTGAAGTATTTTCTTAACTTTCCAAACTGGCAATGTAATACTGGAAGTACTCAATTAATTTTCATATGTTGACGTGTACTTTGTCAGGCTTAATAATTAAATAAAAAAAAGCGTTTCCTGAATAACAGTAACCATCAAGTGTACACTGAAGATTATTGAATAGGGCATCGTGGAGGTCGGTGCCCAGTGAACTTCCTTCGGGATTGGTTAGGGGAGCTCTGCTCTTTGCGATTTTTATAAATGAGCTGGGTGAGGAAGGAGAAATGTGAGATATTAATTTTTCCGATGACATGAAGGTTGATGGAGTTGTCGATCGTGTATTCGGTTGTTGTGGATTACAATGAAACATTGCGAGGTTGAAAACTGGGCTAATGTGTGGCAGATGAAGTTAAACCCGAAAAAGTGTGAAGTCGTTCATTTTGGAAGTGCGAATTTCAATGCAGAATACAGGGATAAAGCATTCCTCGCAGTGCGAAGGTGCAGAGGAATCTTGGGTCATATTGGTTCGTTTAGAACAAGTGTCAGGTATTGGTCTAAACAAATAAACATGCAAGTTAAAATCTACCAAGGAGCTTCCAGTTTTGCAAACAAAGTTATGAAATATTTGTTTTGAGTGATAATCTAAATGAAATAACTCGTTTCTGATGTACTTCAGGATAAACTTCGAATGTAGTAAACACCCAGTCACAGTTAAAGTCTGGAAAGTTTAGATTATTTGAACAAGTTGATATGCTTTCTTGGAGATAATACGATTATTTGCCAATACATTATGTTCAGGAAATGACATTTGATAATCTTGACACGACCAACCAGAGCAGGGCCACGTAGACAGATGATGTGACAGACATTGATTTTAATAAATGCACCTGGAATTTCGGACATACCAAGATGATTAGCTTTCAGTAAATGTGCTGATATGATGTGTTACATGTGAAATAAATAACGCGTCAATTCACAGTGACCCTGCACTGGAGTGGGTCGTAAATACAGGTTACTATTTGAAGAACAGCCGGACATGAAACGATTTATGTGTCCCGAAGAATCGCGCTACATTTTGACTTAATCGATACAGTGACGCATTCTCCGGTAAGGAACTATTTTTAACCAATCAAGAGAGAGTTCATTCTCCCAGGGAATGGGGAGGAATGCAGCGAGGATCAACAGGAAGCGTCCATATACTAGGTTTGGGATGATTAATAACTGTCCACAGTTCGGATACATGTGAATAAAAAAAATGGTGAACTTTACACCAACGTTTGATCTGTTGATTGAAACACATGCATCTGTGTATGAGTATTTTATAAACTCACGGCACTCCTCAGGAGAAGGACGGTTCGAGTCGATCTGACCACAGCAGTTGAAGATGGGGATGCTTCAACTCAACTGATCTTAAGATACTAAATGTGTTCTTTTCTCTTTCTTACACAGTGAATGTTTGGCGGAGTCAAAAGTAATGTAGTGAATTTTTGGTGTGTGGGAAACTGCAGCTAACTCCTGCTGATGATCGGTCATCATCCTGAGAATTAAGGTACAGAATCGAGATAACAGTGACATATTGAAAATATCAGATTAAAACAGTGTATGAAAAGTAGCATCTGCAATCAAGAAGAAGGTCAGGTCTCATGAAATTTGTGGACGGACAGGGCGTGAAATACACACATAGAATGAAGCTGAAATTCAAAATACAGCTTCAATAACGTTGGTGAACGGGAGAACTGCAGATGTTGGAGATTAGTCGGAAGTTTGTTGCTCGGAAAGGACAGCAGTTCAGGCATCTTCCGAGGAGCAGGAAGATCGACGTTTCAATAAAAAACTTACATTAGGGTTGAGGGTTTGAGCCTTGGGGTGGAGAGATTAAATGACAGGGGCATGGGGCTGGCGGAAACGCAGCTGAGTATGCAATAAGTGGATGGAAGTGTGGAAAATGGTGATAGGTCAGAGTGAAGCGTGGGGTGGATAATTGGGAAGCAGTATGAACAGGTAGGACAAGCCATGAGCGCCGTGCTGAGATGGAAGTTTGGAACTGGGATTAGGTGGGAGGAGGGGATTTTGGGAAACTGGTGAAATCCGCATTGATGCCGTGGGGCTGGTGGATCCCGAGGCGGAGGAGGAGGCGTGCTTTCTTCAAAGTCGGGTGGTAAGCGAGTGGCGATGGAGGAGGCCCAGGACTGGCATGGCTTCGGTGGTGTGTGAGCGTAGTTGAAGTTTTTGGCCATGAGGCAGTTGGTGCAGGTGTCGTGCAGGCGTGAAAAAGTTGCCTCTTAGATCTCTCTTATATCATGTACCTCTCACCCTAAAACTATGCCCTCTAAATCTGGACTCCCACGCCCCAGGGAAAATACGTTGGGTATTGTTCCTATCCTTGCCCGTCCTAACTTTGTAAACCTCCATAAGGTCACCCCTCAGTCTCTGACGCTCAATGGAAAACAGCCCCAGCCTGTTGAGCCTCTCCCTTTAGCTCAAATCCTCCAACCCTGGCAACACCCTTGCAAATCTTTTTTGGACCCTTTCAAGTTTCACAACACCGCTCCGATACGAAGGAGACCAGAATTGCATGCAATCCTCTGAAATGGGTCGAAGCAATGTCCGGGACAGCCGCAAAATAGAAACAATATTCTGACCAATAATACAAAGCATGCCAAATGCCTTCTTCACTATACTACCTACCAGCGATCCACTTTCAAGGAGCTATGAACCTGCACTCCATGGTCTCTTTGTTCAGCAACACTCCCTACGACCTGACCATTAAGTGGAAAAGTCCTGCTGAGCTTTGCTTTCCCAAAATGCAGCACCGCGCATTTATTGGAATTAATCTCCACCTGCCACTTCTCAGCCCATTGGCCCATCTGATCAAGATCCTGTTGTAATCTGTGGTAACCTTCTTTGCTGTCCACTACACCTCCAATTTTAGTGTCATCTGCAAACGTATTGACGATGCCCCCTATGCTCACATCAAATCATTTACATAAACGACGAAAACTCGAGGAGCCAAGCCCGATCCTTTTGACCGTCCACTGGCACAGGTCTCCAGTCCGAAAAGCAACCCTCCACCATCACCCTCTATCTTCTACCGTTCATCCAGTTCTGTATCCAAATAGCTAGTTATCCCTGTATTCCTTGAGATCTAATCTTGCTCATCAGTCTCTAATGAGTCTATCGCCTGACTGAAGCCCATATAGATGACATCTACCGCTGTGCCCTCATGAATCCTCTTCGTTACTGCAATGAAAAATTATCCATTGGCTGTGAAATTTAAAAGAGAATGTTTTTCGAACATGTAAAGCCGTCTCTGGAGTGTTTAGGAGACTGCACATTTAAGGGTGGTTTTAGATTTCGAGCCATCACTGGCTGGGTTGGACTCACCAAAGATCTACTGGATACGTGGTCTCTTGGTTAACGAAAACCAAGGCATTGAAGCGGACTTGTCCAATGTGAGAGGGGACCTCTAGAGGTAAGAAACCAAGTCAAAGGGAAAAGATAACGGTACCGCGCGCGAGAGAGAGAGAGCTGAACACTTTTCCAGTTACACTAAAAATGGGCTACGACAAAACCAAACAAAAGCAGAGTGCACACAGTACTTGAATTGGCCAACCGAAAATGAATAACATGCTCAATAATGTGGTTCCAGAGTCTGTAAAGTAGTTAGAATTGTGGATCAAGGAATGTAGTTTACCAGAGGGAGGAAATTTTAGTAAAAGACAGCTGTAAATATTGAGGTCGATGTTGGAGGAGAGATAGAAGGAGAAAAGTAAGGGAAAAATAGAAAAAATGATTGGAGTGCTTATAACATGTGGAAGGCTGAGGCCAATATCAGAGAAAGGAAATCTCAAGTTAGTGATAGATCAAATAAAAGTCCAAACACCCGCACACATGCAGACGCGAGCATAAAACAACCGAACGACGCTGTACAGTGTCTTACGTATGGTGCAGATTCTGACCTTGATGACTGCCCTCTGGAACCAACAACCCCTCTCCGAGATCCGCCTGGCGAAGGTTCCACGTCAGTGGCCACTGTTTCAAGGTCTGCTGATTCGCCGGTCCCACGCTATACCCACAACCAATTGAAGCAAGAAGCCCAAAAGAAGGACAACCACTCCAAGATGGAAAGGCATCCAGGGCCTGTTCACACTCACCCCCGATGGATGATGAGTCAGACAGTAAGGGTACTGGAGTATGAGCATCTAACCAGGTAGTTCTGCAAGGCCCAATGCTTGAAGTTGCAGGTCAAAAAGGGTATTCAGTGTTGGTCCACAGGCCATGGACAATGAAGGATCTGGAAAGTGCCGATGGGCAGTTGCCTGACTCACGCGAGGTTGGAGGTAATAAGTTCGCCAAAGAAGTGACAAATGTCTGTACTGAGTTCCGTCCCACGTCACATGAGATGAGACGTCTCCTGGGACGAAAACTAGGCGCCAATGTCACTAAAATTAAGTATAACTGGACGGCCGCAAAGTCAATGCCAGAGTCGCCAACACGCAAGCGGAGCAGAAAGCAGACTTTCATGCTTTTGTTACAGCGCTGGCAACCTCCTGTAGGAAGGCATTCCCAGTGCGAATGGAGATGACCAAAATAACCATGTGTAAACAACGGGAAGGTGAGACGGTGTCCCAGTCCGTTATGCGCCTCACCGAAGTCCATCGTGACCATAGTGGACTGAAACCACCCAATGACATATCGGCGGCAGAAATCACGTGGTATGTGGCACACCTGAAGAACAGCTTCATCAATGGAATGAGGGACGAAATAGCAAAAACGATAAAAGATACAAGCATTACCTGGGACACGAGAAAGCTGAATTTGATACAACCAAATGCGATACATGCTGAAAAATTGCTTAAACAAAAGAAGGATAAGCGGAAACTAAAGATGGAATAGAAAGCACATAAAACCCAGCTTACGATGATGCATATTGTCTGCCAGCCGTTGGAGGGACGTGCTGCAGGAGGAGAACGAGGCAGCGGTGGAGGTCACTGAAGTTGAAGCGGAAGAGGTCGCTGAAGAGGCGCAGGCAGAGGTCAATCTGGCGGGTCCTTTGTTTGCAGTGCAATGGACCTCTGGGCGAGACAGTGCCCACACAGACAGCTTCAATCGGCCCGGGAGGCTGGACAGCAGGGTGACTGACAGGGAAAGGCTGAGGTGGAGATGGGCAGCCCACAAGGTACAGGTAAGCCCTTTCCCTTACGCTTGGCAAAGAGGACTCGCTTATACTAATCTCTTCCACTAATCTAACGGGCACTGAGCCGTGTCCAACCTCTATGTTGAACGCGGAGATCGCGAAAAGTGGACAGTCTGTTCAAAATCACAATGATGCGTATAAGTCGATATCTACCACTGTGTTATATGTGAAAGGTACATCAGTTACGGTTTTGGTAGATACAGGGGCAAATTACTCAGCCCTTAAATTAAGCCAGTTTAAACAATCGACGTAAATAAAGAGGAGTGAAAGGTTCCTGAACACATCAGGATTCCTAGTGCGGGAGAAAGTTTCCACACCCCGATTGTGCGAAACTAGTAATCGGGAAACATTCCAATTCTCCTTCTTGTTTTCGGAATTTTCTCCTTTAAATCTGCTCGGTCGGTATCGCATAGAGACACTGGGGTTGGACTTGCTCAGTACTCCGACGAGCTTGCAGGTAATTCAACGGTAGAATTTACCAGAACAGGCTGTAAAATATTACCCACGACCCCTGATGTATATCTATGAGTGGCGATTAAGCCAGGGGGTGATACGTTCAGTGAGCGATTCACTCGCCCTAGAAGCAAGCAAACATGTTAATCCTATTAACACCGATTTTGCTGCTGGAGATATGCTGCACTGTACAGCACACATACACCGTGACGGCCCTGATGAACCAAATTGAGAAGGATTGGTTCGTGAGATTGGTTAAACCAGATCAGTTGTTATTGTGCTAATTTTACTGGAGTGATCACAAATATTGCAGTCAGTGTGACTTTATCTAAGGTATCTGTAACAGCAAACTGACCGTATATTTTTGATGTGGAAGGCTCCACTCCTCACGTGTCACTGGTGAAGGCATCTGGTGACAGGTGGCAGGGTTTGGGGCCATGGGTGCTAAAGGCACAAAGAACGAAAGGTTGGGTATTCAGGGACGAAGTGGGTGTCTGGTTAAATGGAGATACGCGGACATATGAGGAGAAACATAATTGTCTAACTTACGCAGATTGGACAGTGCAAGAAATATCCACGGGCCCTGAAAAACCTCGGGAAATAGCCTAGCGTTACCCTAAAATAGACGGCCCAGACCCAAGATTGAAAATGGTTCCGACTGAGTTGTGGGCAAAGGGCAAACATGATGTGTGGCTCATACGGGGCTGTGAGCCCATGAGGATGATCCCGACGTCTGAGTATCTTCCTTGCAGAGCACAATACCCGTTAGAACCAGAAGCCATAGAATGAATTACTCCAGAATTTGAATCTCTCCTAACACTTGGAGTGATAATCCGCCATGAATACTGACCAGTGAGAACCCCTACTTTACCGGTCAAAAAGGCATACATTCCCGGGGAGCCGGAGGAAAGAAGGTTTGTTCAAGACCTGCAGACAGTCAGTAGCACAGTTGTCCCTCACGCCCGAGATGTTCCCAACCCCTGCACTGTACTAGCGCAAATTCCACCGGACCGTAAATGGTTCTCTGTTGTGGATTTAGCAAATGCCTTCTTAAGTGTACCTGTGCACCCAGATAGTCAATTCTGCTTCGATTTTTCATTCAAACGAAATCATATACCTTCGCACAACTTTGTCAAGGTTACTGTCAGTCCCCCACCCTATATAATGAGGCTAGACACTGGAGTCTGGAGACTCTTGCTCTTACCCTGGGGTCAGCGCTTTTTCAATATGTAGATGATTGCTTGATAGCGGCACCATCAAAGGAATAATGTGAGAAGGATACCCTTGCTTTGATCTGCCATAAAGCAAGGGAAGTGCACAAAACCAGTCTCGCAAAGCGATAATCCGTGCAACAAAAAGGTGAACTTCTTCTGTCACTTAATATCTGAACAAGGCAAGGCCATTGGTCAAGACAGAGTTCAAGCAATCCAATAAATTCCAAACCCTCACACGTAGAAACCATTACTATCCTTTTTGGACATGTGCTCCTGTTGTTGGACGTTTATCCCACATTACGCAACCCTTGAGGCGCCCCTAAGTGACGTAGCCCATGGCAAAGGATTGCAGAACCAAAGTCCGCTGCAGTGGACAAAAGAGGCCGAGAGTGTCCTTTTTGTACAAACGGTGGATGAGAAGTGTGGCTGCATGATATCTGTGCTGTCGCAGGATCATGGGAAATGATTGTGGTGGATAGCTTATATTTTGGATAAACTCGAGCCCATAGCGGCAGGATTGCCTAAAGGCCTGCACGCCGTGGCTGCAGCTGAAAAAGCTGTTGTAGCATCCAGGGATATAGTTGTCTTAGACGAATTAACCCTTCTGGTCCCATATGCAGTTTCCTTGCTGCTTTCCGAGCGAAGGACCGCACACATGGTAACAGCACGATGGCTGAGATATAATGCTGTGCTCTTGGAGATGCCTAACATTACAGTAAATCGATGTAACGTCCTTAAGCTTGCAAGCTTTCTCCCCACAGAAGGAGAGGGAGACCCACATGATTATGTCGCTGTGACTAAAGAAATTTGCAGCCCAAGACTGGATTTGTAGAACTTACCACTTCAGAATCCAGATATGGAGTTTTTTGTGGACGAGTCAGCATTCAGGAGCAATTGGACGGGCCAGAAAAGTGTTGGGTATGCTCCAATGACGACCTACGATATAGTCAAAGTGACATCACTCCCTTCCCATCTGTCAGCGCAAGAACTGGAGCTGATTGCCTTGATTGAGGCTTGTAAAATTGGCTGAGGGAAAGACAGTGAATATTTACACCGATAGCAGATATGCATTCGGGGTTGTACATGATTCTGGAATCCTGTGCAAACACAAGGGATTCTTGACCTCCATTGGAAAGTCCATCACACACTATGGCCTGATGTCTGACCTCCTGGAAGCGGTCCTGTTGCCTAAATCAATCGCTGTATGCAAGTGTGAAATCCACACACAAAATAATGATGTTATTTCTCAAGACAATGTAAGGGCAGACTCAGCAGCAAAAACAGCAGCCCAGCAACCAATAAGTGAGCTGATTGACATGTGTATTACAAAATTTTGTTCCCCAACAGCAGACGTACAGGAGTTACAGTCAAAGGCCACATCGGAAGAAAAGCGTGAGTGGACGGAAGCAGAATGCATTGTGAGGGAAGGAGTGTGGTGTGGTCCCTTGTCTACCACAATCACTATTTCCATTCTATACTAAACTGGCACACGGTAACGACCATGTATCAAAAGGGGCGATGCACGACAATATTTTGGCACACCGATACACTCATTACTCCCAGACATATTGTGAGTGTTGTGTTATCTGTGCCACTAATATTGGGGGAGGGGAATGCAGATGAGTCAGGCAGCACGCCCCATCCCCAAAAACCTTTTGAACATTTACAGATGGATTTCGTTGAACTAACGTACAGTGAATGGAAAAGGTATTGTCTGGTAATAGTTAATGTTTTCCAAATGGGTGGAAGTGCTCCCCACGTCTAAACAGGATGCCACTGCATTAGCCAAAACTTTGCTAACTGAGATAATTCCAAGGTGGGGCATCCCTGAAAGGCTTAGTAGCGACATTGGGACACAATTTGTCGATAATGCCTGACAGCAGATCAGTGATTACTTAGGAATAAACATGGGGCAATACTGTGCCTACCACCCAGTCAGTAGTGGGGCAATGGAAAGAGAAAATGCTACCCTAAAAAATAAATTGACAAAATGTTGAATGGAACTGGGGGTGACATGGACAAAGGCACTTCCGATTGTGCCAGTGAATATGGGCTCTAGGAGGAGAAGAAGGGGCAATCTTAGCCCGTTTGAGATTTTGTTTGGTGGACCGCCCAACACAGTAATTGGCACAAGACCTAAGATAAGACAGAGAACAGGCCACTGTGAGGATGAGGTGTTGAATTACTGTATAAAACTCTCGACACTTTTATCTCAACTACACAATCAAGTGAAAGCAGCACTACACCAACTAGCAGAATGGAAGTTGCACGCTCCAGAACCGAGAGACTGTGTAGTAGTGAAAGACATCAGGAGGAAACTCTGGAAGGTGAAGAGGTGGTGTGGACCGTTTCAAGTGCTCCTTACCACAGAGACAGCAGTTAAGATCGCAGAAAGAGCCACGTGGATAAATGCCAGCAATTGCAGGCCTGTAGCCAGCCCTGAGGAGACATCGGACAGCACCAGAACTAATTAAGTGCAAGTAGTGATTAGAATCCTGATACGACTATGGGGCTGCCCAATCTCACAATTTTAGCAAGCACCCTGGTAGGGCAGGGGCAGTGTGTGGACCCCACCCAACCATGGCTTTGACGAGTGTGACATGTGAACTTGGGCTGTGTAAAGGGCACACCAGAGCAAGTGATGATACCAACACAAAGCTGTGTTTCGGGTTGGTAGTGTCTGAGGAAAAGGCCTGGCGTTTCCTAAACATTTTCTGATGGATAGCTATTCTGGCCCTGCATTTTTTTTTGGTGTTGCTGTCGTTGTCCTTGTTATCATAAAATTACAAAAAGTTGGTAGATATAATGGAAAATTATTCATTTACTGTGAAATTAATTATCCATTTATTGTGAAACGTAATGAGAATGTTTTGTTTAAATCAATGCTGTGCTGAGCTTTGTAAACGATGCTTTGATGAAGATTTGCAGTTAGCTTATCTCAGTTTGAATGTTGTAAACAGTCAACTCGAACTTGTGATCGTCTAACTCAGCGAAAGCTGAATAACAGTTATGTCTCGGACCAGGGGATGAGAGGATAACAACTTGACTTTCCCCAGTCTCTGCCCTTAAGAGTGTGATAAGGAACGCTATAAGGCAGGCTTCTGTGTAATGTTTCGGAACTCATTGCATTAAGGCATCTGGATTGGTGTAATGAGTCAATCTTGCGAGATTTTTAATAAAGACACTTGCTTTGCTCTTGTTCAATATTGAGTCAAGTCGATATAATTTCCACAGCAGAGTGGAAAGCGCTTTACGCAGAGGGTAGTGGGTGGCTGCATCACATTCCCGTTGGAGACGGTAGAGGCAGGCATGAAAACGTCATTTAAAATGTATCTCGGCAGATACGTTAACGGGCAGTGAGCAGAGGGATACAGAACCTTTGAAAATAGGCCGCAAGTTTAGATAGAGAACCTGAATCGGCAGATCATGGAGGATTGCCTATTGTGCTATAACTTTGTTTTATTTTTGTTCTTCGAAGTTACCCAGTCTACAGTCACGGTATCCGAAAGGATTATGCCCCAATTTGCACGCTGATGTAGCACACAAAGCGATGGATGTTATTCTCAATGCAATGGCGGGACATTGCGTCCACAACAACTGTGCAGTTATTGCTCCTGCAAATACTGTCATAGATAGATGCATCCACAGTTCGCAGAATAGTACGGATGAGCTCAAGCATGTTTATCCGACTTGCTGGTTCACTTCCTACATAGTGCAGGTACGATTTCGCAGCTGGGTTCTTTAGGACCCCACTAGCTGCATCAGTAGTACTGCTATCGAACCACTCCTGTTGATGGACATTAAGATCCTTCAGCTGGAGTGTATTTTGTGCCCTTCCCATCCTTAGTGCTTCTTAACGTGAAAAAGTACTGATTCTTTAGTTGAGCGAGGACGCAATTTGGTCATCAGTTCGATCTATCCTTGCCCATTTTTTAAACTGAATCCATGACAGTTCATGAGTTCTAGTGTCAATATTGAACACTCCCAAAGCACTTCCCTCCCAACTGCATATCAGTCTGTCGCCAACTCTGCTGTTCAGACCGGAAATGTCCAGTTTGCTGACCTTGCTGTCTGTGAATATATTTTCTGTCAGGTATGATTGTGTGATTGTGACATTTCTGTTGCTGCTTGAGTTGTCCGCGAGTCAACTCTTCCAATTGCGATTGTGCAGAAGACTTCGCCCGGTCCACAGGACACGTCCGGCCATTCTTTCTCAGTGCCAAGGTCGATGCCCAGTGATCCGTCCGGTTTCATTTCGTTGAGACTTTGTATTGATTGATATAACTGAATGACTTGCTCAGCCCTTTAATATGGCAATTGAGTGTTAAACAACTACTTACAATAGTTACCCAGATGCGTGTTTCCTGACATCCCGCAATACTTTTCTGGTCTTCTGGTTTTTTAAAATCAAATTCAGACTCAATCATCTATGCTAGTGAGTA
The DNA here is from genome assembly GCF_047496795.1 of Chiloscyllium punctatum. Lineage (NCBI taxonomy): Eukaryota > Metazoa > Chordata > Chondrichthyes > Orectolobiformes > Hemiscylliidae > Chiloscyllium > Chiloscyllium punctatum. The sequence continues at coordinate 45,566 of NW_027310630.1, forward strand.
TGGAACCTGGGACCCCGTAACGCTGTCTTTATCTCCAAATTAATAATCTAGCGATACTACAACTAGGCCATCGTCTCCTCTTTGCCCGAGCAATGCCCTTTCAGGAAGCAAATCTGCATAGCTTTCCAGGTCTGACCGAAAATTGACTCCAGAAACACAGATATGTGATAGATTCTTCAATGGTCTCTGAAATGTCGAAGTAAGACAGTCAATTGCATCAAACCACACCAGGTTTGGAAACAGTAAAACCAGATTAAACTCTGTACCAGCCTAAGTAGTAGAAAAAAGAATAGGTGATACAGTTCAATGGACCTGCAGAGACCTCGTTTCCAAATTCCGAGAGTTTATAACAATATTTACACAGCTTTCCCACAAATACAAAAAAAAGTGTCAGACTTGGCTCATAAACATATTGATGCTTTCCCCTCTCCCACCCCCGCATTCTTTTTTCATGATCGAATATAGCTTCAGTGCACTTTTTTTTCATACAATGTCTACATATCTTCATGCGATTAACAATCAAGGAAATACAGAAAAGGAACAACAGTTAAAACTTTTCTTGCTCCTCTCCAGCTGAAAATAACTTAAAACCGCAGTCGGGTCGTTCTTGGCTCTCGAGTCTTTTTACGCTGAAGAGTTAACTCCTATTAAACATTTTAAAAAACTAAGCCAAAATTTCCAGTCTCTGCTTCAATCTTCATTCCTGATCTACTGCCTCCATCCCGCTCTCTGAACTCATTGAGATTTAGCGAGGCTGTCCACAACTTGCTGCTGTGTTTCTCTCTGACGAGGGCTTCTCATCTGCAGTCTCTGTCAACACTAAGACCGCCTTTATCCACCTCTGTCGCTGGGTGGAACGTGGCTTTGTAGTTAGCACTGCTGTCTGAAGTGACAATGATCCAGGTCTGAACACAGCCTCGGGTGACTACATGTGTGGATTTTGCACAATTTCTCCGTGTCTGCGTGGGTTTCCTCTGGTTGCTCCGGTTTCCTCCGACTGTCCAAAGATGTGCAGATCAGATGAGTTGGCCATTATTAATTGCCCATTGCGTTGGGCGCATTAAACAGCGTGAATTACTTCTCGGAAAGTCGGTGGGACTTATTGGGCCGAAGTGCCTGTTTTCACACTGTAAGTGATCTAACATCATTGCAGTCCGTTCCTCCTATTGCATCTGCTGCAGAAATGCAGATTCATCCCTTCATAAGTTCCGGATTTGACAGCTTAATTTCTGTGCTCAATTGTGTTCTCCATTTTACGTTCTAAACTTCATGTCATCTAATACATCGCGGTTATTACATTCCAACAATTCTCATGTCTCTGCAAATCGCACACAGATGACACTGTCGCCCATTCAAGCAACATCTCGATTTTAAAACCCTTATCCTTGTTGTCAAATTCCTACAATGGTCCCTTCCAACTTTATCTATGTCATGTTTCGATTTGATATGTGTGGTCGTGTCTAATTCTGGCGTTTGACTCATTCCCTACATTCATTTTTCCATCAGTAGTGACTGACCTTTAACTTGCCCCAGCTCTCAGGTCTGGAATTCACTCTCTCATTCTCTCTTTTCGAAAGTGTTTGATCATCGATCCTGCTCTGACCTCATGTCGTCTCCATGCAAGGATGTGTTTACCTGCTCCCTCTGTAATGTGTAAGGCATTTGCTTAAGGTCACAGGCAGTACGCAATTAAAAGCTTTGCTAAATGCGTCCATGGCCTCCTACGTGAATTCCCCAACACACTGTCTTGCTTATTTTTCCAGTCGGTACGTCAACCGGGTTTGTACGCTCCCTGTGTCCTCACCAACAAGGCTAGTACCAGACAAAAAAAACCTGAAAATGCTAGAATCTGAAATATACAGGCAGGAAGCTGGAAGAACACAGCAAGCCAGCCAGCATTAGCAGCTGGAGAAGTCGACGATTCAGGTGTATTCCTTCTTCGGTACGGTGGGTGGATGTGGCGGGAGCTGCAAATAAATGGGGTTTGGGGGACACAGGTGTGAAGTACGGACAGGTGAATTCAGGTTGAGGGTATGATCTGGTTGGTCAATTGGAGAAATGAATCCAGTTATCAGAAGGGACAGTGGAATAGACGGAGACTGATTTAGAGGAAGAGGAAGGAAATTATTAGAAATTGGAGAAGTCCACATTGACTCCTCCAGGCAGCAGGCTACTAGGGCAAAGACGAGGTGTTCTTCCTCAATTTGCACTGTGGGTGGTTTTGGCAATAGAGTAGGTCAAGGATCGTCATTGGAAATGAAGTTATGGGGGATCTGAAATGGGCGGTGACTGGGAGGTCTGGTCGCATGCTGTGGAGCTGGCTGCGACGCTCGTCGATCTGTTCTCTAAGATTTCATTCAGTCTTCCCATGTACAGAAGACCTCACCGGAGCACCTGTTGCAATAGACTAGGTTGGAAAAGAGTCAAGTGGACGTCTGTATCACCTGTACCGACTGCTTGGGGCTCTGGACTGAGGTGACAGGTAAAAACAGCGGGTTTTACATCTTTGATATTTGTAGGGGAATATTCTTTGGGGTTCAGCGATGTCTGTGGGGAGAGTTTTGCCACCAAGGACTGTCGAAGAGGACGGTCATTTCGGAATGCAGTGAGGCGTGCGGAGGGGAAGATGTTCTTACTGTTGGGGTTTAGTTGGAGTTGGTGGAAGTGTGTAAGGATGATGCGTTGGATGTGGAGACTTCTGGGGTGGTGGTTGATGACTGAGGTGAATTTCTTAATTGTGTTGTCGAAAGGCGGGGTTCAGAGCATTGGAACAGGGAATGGAGGTGTGGTGAAGGGCTGGCTGGATGACCGGAAGCAGGATAACAATGTTGTTCAAAATATGTGGATATCTGGGATGTTCAGGAATGCAATGCTTCTTTGTTCACGCAGGTGCAGCGAGGGAAGAGGAATTGGGAGATTCAGATGTAGCTTTTGCACGTACAGGGTGGGAGAAGGTGCATTCAAGTTAATTATGTGAGTGTGTAAATTTGCAATAAACGTCCGTTGGGAGACTGTCGCAGGAGATGGAAATTATAAGATCAACAAAGTGGAAGGAGGTGTCTGAACTGAACCAAGTGAATTTGGGGGGGGGGGTGTGTAAGTTTTGGGCGTGGTCAATGAACTGCTCCAATTCACTTTCGGTGCAGAATACTACACTGATGCAGTCATCGATGCACTGGCAGAAGAGTTGGTGCACAGTTCCTGTGCAGGTACTGACGATGGACTGCTCAATATAGCCAAGAAAAAGACAGTCAACGCTGGAACCCATCCGGGCTTCCATGGCAACCACCTTGATTTGAACAAATTTATAGGAGTTTAAGTAATAGCTACTGAGGATAGGACCAGTTCAGCGAGGCTGGGGAGGGTATTAGTGGTGGTAGAATGAATGGTTCTCAAAGAGATTATGCACCAGAAGGCATGTATGCTATCCTTGTGAGGTATGGAAGTGTATAAGGGCTACGCGTCCACACAGAATATAAATCACTGGGGCAAGGGAACTGGAAGTTGCTGAAGAGATGGAGGGTGTGGTTGGTATTGCATATGTATGTGGGAAGTGCCTGAACCAAGAGGTAGAAAATGGGGTCCAGGAGAGAGGAACTGAATCTCGTGGGGCAGGAGCACGCCGAGACGGTAGGCCGGCCAGATTAGATGGGATTTTTAAACTTAGAGAGCAGATAAAACCGGGCAGTACGGGGCTGGGGGATTATGAGCTTGGAGGCAGAGGAGCGGACATCACCAGGAGCAATAAGGGCATGGATAGTGCTTTCAGTTCTGGTCTGACAGGTTTTGATGAGGCTGCATTTGAATGGGGCTAGGATGTGATGTTGGAGGGATAGCTTTCAGCCTTTGCGACAGTGGTGTCCGTTTCCCAGACTACCACTACCCCACTTTTGTCAGCGCACTTAAATATAAACTGGTAGTTATTTTAGAACGAGTGGATTATTACATGTTCAGAGGTGATGAGGTTGGAGTGGGTGAGTGTGTGGAGAAATTGTAGAGGCCCATATCACATTGTTAGTCTGCAGTGAAGAGTTCTACAGCGGGTACAACACCTTCAGGAAGTGGCCAGCAATGTGTCAACATTTGAGGTGTGCTCTCCGAAAACGCATGCAGCTGTTTACTTGAAGCAAGTTTTCTGAAGAAAACCTATAGTTAACTCCCACTCTGAGTTTCTTATACATGGTCTGAGTGTGATACTGATTATTTCTGAAGCTTTCCATTGAAACTTACTCACTTAGCTCCATCTTACTCACCACTTCATCAGTATGTGTATCTACCACTCTGAGCACTGTGTCTCACTTCAGATCCATATGATGCAAGATCAGTTGTCACTTGATGGAAGACAATTCTGAACATTAGGAAGATGTGGCAATATTGGAAGCACATAATGCAATGGCTGCTCCTTCAACTAAACAGAGTTGGCCTTGGGTTTGGCTTGGACTGTCCGATCACGTGGCCTCTGTGCTGTGACAATGCGGCTGCAATAATATGGATCGGAAATGCTTTACTGCACTGTCATGTTGATCTCTTTTACTCTGTTGTGATGACAGTATATTTCTTCTAACTTATTTTAAACACTGTATGTAATGTTACTAATTTCACTTTTATTCCTTTTTTTATCTGAGGTGCGTACTTGTAAACCCACCAATTCCAAATTGAGATACAGCACTCTTGTGAAACCTCCTTTGTAATCCGCCGCCATCGCTCACCCAGGCAGTGCTAATAATCTTAACATCTCTCGAAATAAATAGTTCCCCCCCCCCCCCCAACATCTCTCTCTTAGTTCTCTTGCTGCCAATCTTGAAATTGTGATATTCAAATATCCACTTGTCCTGGATTTGCATCAGTGTTGTTACACAGGGTACGGGCCATTCAGCTGCTCCCAGTGTGGGAAGCAATTCACTCGTTCGCCCATCTTCGTATAATCAGTGAATTCTCACGGGGATGAAAATTTTAAATGTCATGATTTCAAAAATCTTTCAAAAGTTCTAGGGAACTGATATGCATTAAAATGTTCACATGATCGTCAAAGTTTTAAATGTTTTGACTGTGGGGTATTTTATTTAAAAATCCAGGAATCTGATGTCCCATCAACATGTTCAGACTGACAAGGCGGCGTTCAGGTGTGCTCTCTGTTTAAGTTAGTCCAGGCGATCAATCCAACTCACAGTTCACCAGCGAGTTCAGATAAGGGAGAAGATAGTCATGTGTTCTGTGTATGGGAAGATACTATGTCAATCAATTACCCTGTGAAACATGAGCGAGGTCACACTGACAATATATGGTTCATCTGCTCCAAATGTGAGAAGCGATCCAATGTTAGAAGACACCAGCCATTTTTCACTGGGGAGAGACTGTTTACTTGCTCTGAATGTGTTAAAAGATTCGTACTATTATCCAACCGAGACAACAGCAAGTTCACGCTGCTGAGTGGCCATTCGTCTGTTCTGAGGCCTGTCACCAACTGACACATCAGTGAATTCACATTGGCCTGAGATCATTCACCTGCTCCGGGTGTGAGACAAGATTTATTGAACGAAACAATATGCTCAAACACCAATATTATTACATTGGGGAAAAAATAGTTGCCTGTTCAGGATGTGTGATAGCATTTACACAGCCAAACCCATGACCATTCATTTACGTTCTCCATTTCGCAATTAAATGTGAAAGCGGTTTGAAAGCCAGGTCGGCAAAACTGTAAGCCATTGTGAGGATCAAAGTTTTTGATGATCCACTGTGTTATTAATATCTGGACGCAGTAAAAATAAGTGTTTGGAATGCATCTTGATGGCAGTTTTTTGTTTGATTTAGGCTCTATTCCCAAATTGATGGCATGGCAATTTGGGAAGATATGGAAAAAAAAGAACATGCAGATTGTGTAACTATTCTGAATTCGAAAATAAAGCACGTTTGTTTTTGTTGAAGCCTGTGGAATACTGTTGAAGTATCCTGTAAATAGATGCTCATGATTTGACATTTTCATCTACTTTAAAAATTAAGAAAGCAATAATGGAAATTTGTTTGAAATAATCAAAAGAGTTTTCCTGAATAAAACCGCAAAGTTTGAAATTATACAGCCTTCGGGCACAGCCGCAATGACTAGGTAAAACTGTAAATTTGCTTGTAGTATAATTTTCACAGCCACTTAATAACAAATTCTTGCGTGCCTCTCAGTTAGTCACAGTGCATGCTTAACTTTAAATTACAAGAATCTATTCAACACCTCAAATGTTGAATTCTTTTTGTGACTGAATTCGACGCGATGTTACAACGGACTCTGTAACATTTCTCTCATTGGTAAAGGAAACTTGGTAATGGACACCCCTGCTTCAAACATTGGCACCAAATAGATCTGATAATGCCTTGCCTCCGCCACCTGAGAAACATGGTCACGACTCATTCCTTTCAGAGTGTCAACTGTGACACGGATCACTTTGTGGTTTGCTGCAAGGTCAGTCATTGGCCAAGGAAAATTCCCTATGTCAAGCCTCCAAGCAAACAGTGCATCGATGCATGAAGACTCAACACCCAGACAAAAGGATGGTGTTAATCACGTCATTGGAAGGTGAAATACTTGCAGACCCGACGGAGAAGCTCAGCAGAGGCGGAATCTCTCATTATACACAGCTTGATTTGGAGGTAGTCTGTGAGTATTAAAACCTTGGCCCCACAATCAAAGACAGTCTCCTCCGACACCCAACAAAGGGATCGGAAGCGCAGCCTCGACATTCGTCAGGCTAACAAAGAGAGCCAGCGAGAACAGGAAGATGATGATGCACACTAAAGTTGCATTCTACAGGTCCTGTGGCATCAGCGCATAGCTTTAAGGTAGCGAGAACTGGAGCCTGTAATACAGACAACACCGTAGTCACAACACCTTCCATCTTTGCAGCCAGTGACGCATCCTGGATTGAGTGAGTCAATAACGTGCGTCCAGAAACCCAATCTCTTCACCCTGCTCGAACAACACTGTCTGCATTGGTTGGTCCACGTGTTTTGCATATCCGACGGGAGGATCCCTAAAGATCTCTTGTAAAGGGATTTGGCCTTCAGCAAGACAGTTAAAGGCGCTATATCTTCATTTCAATGATGTCGGAAAGAGAGAGATGAAGTAACTGAACATGAACTTAAAGAGGCGGAAGGACATTAAAAGTGATCGCTCTCAAAGGAGGCTGGAATTACACTGAGGTCTAAATTGAAGAGAAGTGAAGCAGGGGCATGCTGCTGAAATAAACCACACCCGCCGAAAGAAAATGCCCCGTGACAACACCGGGGAACAGCGCTTTCAAGTGCTGCAGCTGAGACTGTCAGTCCCGAGAAGGCATTGAAAGCCAAAATAGATGCTACTCAACAAAGATCAGAGAGATATATCCCATGCGCAGATTCATGCTTTTCCGAGAATAACGGATGCCACCAAAGGACAGTGCAAAACGTTAATTGAATACCCTACACGCGTTCCTTTTCTCCAGTAGTAAATTCACTATTTGCTCCCTGATGAATGAGACGACTCAATTAATAGTCGTTTCCCATTGAACTTTCGTAGATCTTTTTGGGACATCCCTTTCCATTGTCCGCCAATCATTTCCCATAATTACTCTTTGGTACATTTATCTGAACATTAGATACTGTACTCAGAGCTCACTTTTAATTCTTAAGTGACACTTGTTTTTTGGGAGTGCAAGACGTCATCGATCACTGTCACTCCAGTTTCGATTTGGCGACACTGCAGTACATTGTGCAGCATGGTGAAGCTGGAGGGTTGGGGTTCGTGGACGATAATATTGTGACGTAATGTTTTTGATGAAAGTATAGTATGGGAATTTGTGGAAGTTCGTGGGGTCGACAGGAAGAATAAGATAGTAAGCACGTTGGAGATTCGTGGCAGTCACTTGTTATCAATCTCAGACCGCGTCTGCACCTGTTAAATGAGAGCTACATAGGCGTATGTTAATCATAACTATAATCTGTAAACGGAAATGGCTGCAATTCCTCATCAGAGAGAATGCATTTAGCATTGTTTTGGGTGAATTCGCAGGATCTATATGTGAGCAATGCAAAATAAAACCAATAGAGTTCAATCCAAACAACATCCTGATGCCCCTTTCTACACGGTCTTTAAAGCTTCACAACCTATCTTTAATACTGCGTACAGTACTGGATGCAACAATTCAAATGTGGCCTAAATTAAAGTATTTAAGAGCAGTAAGATTACTTCCTCACTTTTATACTCTGTGCCTTGGCTGGTGAATGCATACATGCATAAACCTTGTTGAGCACCGTACCTAGGTCTGTTGACACTTTCAGAGGGCTACGGATATGCACCTCAATATCCATCTGCATATCAATGCGCCTCTGTTTCCTGACAGTTACAGTAAAGTATTTTTTTTCATTTAGTCTCCCAAATTGCATCACCACACACGTGGTATCATAGAATACCTGCAGTGTGGAAACAAGCCATTCAACCCCTCGAGGCCCACAAGTACAATCCAATAAGCATTCGACTCAGACCTGTGTCATCAACCTATCTTCCTATTCTTATATTTCCCATGGCCAGTCCAAGTAAACTGCACATGTTTGGACTGTGGGGGACACCGACAACAGTCAAAGAAAAACAACGCAGACTGAGGAAGAATATGCAAACTTCAAAGAGACAGTCACTCGACCGTGTAATCAGACCATGATGTCTTGCTCTGAGAGGCCAAAATGCGAACCACTTCTCTTGTGCATCATTATATGCCATTTCTCTTTAAAAATGAGTACAATAATGGAAAGGTGCAACATAGAGAGTAAATATACATCTGTATTGTCCATATAAGACAGTCCGAAGTCTGGGACAATACAGAGTTCGAAACGGTGTGCAAATCTCCCACGACACTATCCCAATTAATTAGTTTCATGACAGAGACAGCATAACGTTAGCTACAAAGGAAAATTCCGTCTACCCGATGTAAGTTTTCTCGCTGAGCCGGAACGTTCATTTTCAGACGTTTCATCACCATGTTAGGTAATGTCATCAGTGAGCCTCCAGTGAAGCAATGGTGTTAGTGACCGCTTTTTATTATGTGATCAGGTTTCCTTGGGTTGGTGATGTCGTTGACATAACAGCCCTGTTCACATCTATCAACATCAACCTGGTCAAGGAAATATTGGCTGCAATATTAGAAGAAACAAAGTGACATAAGCCAATTACCACTTCATTAGCAAGGACAGCATCGCCATGCAAGTGGACCGAAGCTTTACCTACCTCTTCACTTTCTGTAACGAAACCTTTGGACAAATCAACGGCACACATACGGGATCTCCGATATCAGGATTGTTTGCAGAGGCAGTAATGCAGAGTCTCGAACAAACAGGTCTGCCGACCATACAACCAAACATTGGGTCCACTATGCAGATGAAACCTTTGTCATCACTAAACAAAACAAATTAATGGAAACCTTCAAGACCATCCATAATGTCCTTATTGGAATAACGTTTACAAAAGAGGACGAAAACCACAACAAACTGCCATTCCTCAATGTCACAGTGGAGCAAAGAGCCAATGGGAGGCTGGAAAAGAGTACATGTGGACCAAATATTGAAAGACAGACGCAAGTATCCCAGCACCCACAAACAAAGCTGCATAACATGGTTACGTCAATGAGATATAACGCATTGTGACACAGAGAAACTATAACGAGCAGTGTAAAATCACACCCTCGGCATATTCAAAAAGAACGTTTACCCAATAGACATATTCTTCCAATTTCTCAGCAACAAACACAAGATTTCCTCGAAGCATGGCATTCCAACCAGAATTCTATCAACAAACACATAGACTCATACCCCATTTACCACCTTCTGAGAAAGATAACAGTACATGACACCACCAGAGGAACGGGCATCATCACAGAAAATGGCATGACCAACCCAAGCAAGCCTAAATACATAAAGTGAAAGCGCACTCCCAGAGCAGGTACAGCACGGGATAAAATGTTCAGTTACGTTCGTTGTATGCTGTCACAATTTTATTGTTGCTAGTCAAGCTGCTAAACATACCATTTTGAATATCATCGAAATAATTTATGTGCAATACAAGAAACAGAGTTTGGCACACTGGTCAGTGTGGCACGGTGGCACAGTGGTTAGCACTGCTGCCTCACAGCGCCTGAGACCCGGGTTCAATTCCCGCCTCAGGCGACTGACTGTGTGGAGTTTGCACGTTCTCCCCGTGTCTGCGTGGGTTTCCTCCGGGTGCTCCGGTTTCCTCCCACACTCCAAAGATGTGCAGGTCAGGTGAATTGGCCATGCTAAATTGTCCGTAGTGTGAGGTAAGGGGTAGATGTAGATGTAGATGTAGATGTAGATGTAGATGTAGATGTAGATGTAGATGTAGATGTAGGTTACGCTTCGGCGGGGCGGTGTGGACTTGTTGGGCCGAAGGGCCTGTTTCCACACTGTAAGTAATCTAATCTAAATTGAACCAGAGATTTCATACGTATCAACGAGGAAGCTGTCCGGGATGGGCGATTTGATGGAATAGATCGGGGAACTGGTTTCAGTGACGAGGATCAGTTACCAGAGGCCTGTGATTTCAAGTAATTACTGAACGTCAGATTCGCATTTACATTGCCTTGCTTTCCTAATCTGCCTGATAAATCTACCCTGAAATGCGAATGAATAGACAGCAGAAATCGGGGTGGGTGTTGGGGATGGCTTAATATTTCGCATTTAAGGAAGTACACGTTCAATAAAATAGTCAGCAGGACGCAAACCTGCACAGAGAAAACTATAAGAAATCATTGCATTATCGACGCCGCCACGCCTCCAGCACTGAGCAAGCACTTCACTGTTCTCCTACAAATTCCTAGATAGTCCCAAAAGCAGAAATGCGCTCAGAGTGGTGTATACCAGATCAATCACTCGCATCACTCCCTATCGCCTGTTTTCCACTGCGTGTTCGGATCCATGAGTGGTTAAAATGAGTTTTAAGTTCTCAAACTCCCATCAGGTTGGTTACGTATACTCGTATTAAGACCATTAGTCATAGTAACAGTGATAGTTCATTCAGCCCATTATGTATGCTTCACTATTCAATGAGATAATGCTAACCTGATCATCTTCAAGTCAACTCTCTTGCCTTTTCCTGAAAGTGATAAAATATCTGTTTTTCTCAGCCTTGAATGTCATTTATCAACCATAGCAGCCTGTGCCAATTAATTTCATTGATACACTGAAGACTGCCAGATGAAATTACATCTGATCTCAATCTGAAATGCGCTACTCCTTGTTCTGTGATTACACCCTTTTGCCTGAGACTATCCCACCAGTGAAAATAACCGTTCTGTATCTACCATACTTGATAATTACAAAAGGATATTGATGAAGGGCACTGGACTCCATAATTGAATTCT
>NW_027310631.1:0-56762 GCF_047496795.1 Chiloscyllium punctatum
ATCCCTCTCTCTCTCAGACACAGTGCTGCCTTATCCCTCTCTCCCTCAGACACAGTGCTGCCTTATCCCTCTCTCTCCTCAGACACAGTGCTGCCTTATCCCTCTCTCTCCTCAGACACAGTGCTGCCTTATCCCTCTCTCTCCCTCAGACACAGTGCTTGCCTTATCCCTCTCTCTCTCTCAGACACAGTGCTGCCTTATCCCTCTCTCTCCTCAGACACAGTGCTGCCTTATCCCTCTCTCTCCTCAGACACAGTGCTGCCTTATCCCTCTCTCTCCTCAGACACAGTGCTGCCTTATCCCTCTCTCTCCTCAGACACAGTGCTGCCTTATCCCTCTCTCTCCCTCAGACACAGTGCTGCCTTATCCCTCTCTCTCCTCAGACACAGTGCTGCCTTATCCCTCTCTCCCTCAGACACAGTGCTGCCTTATCCCTCTCTCTCCTCAGACACAGTGCTGCCTTATCCCTCTCTCTCCTCAGACACAGTGCTGCCTTATCCCTCTCTCTCCTCAGACACAGTGCTGCCTTATCCCTCTCTCTCCCTCAGACACAGTGCTGCCTTATCCCTCTCTCCCTCAGACACAGTGCTGCCTTATCCCTCTCTCTCCTCAGACACAGTGCTGCCTTATCCCTCTCTCCCTCAGACACAGTGCTGCCTTATCCCTCTCTCCCTCAGACACAGTGCTGCCTTATCCCTCTCTCTCCTCAGACACAGTGCTGCCTTATCCCTCTCTCTCCTCAGACACAGTGCTGCCTTATCCCTCTCTCTCTCTCAGACACAGTGCTGCCTTATCCCTCTCTCTCCCTCAGACACAGTGCTGCCTTATCCCTCTCTCCCTCAGACACAGTGCTGCCTTATCCCTCTCTCTCCTCAGACACAGTGCTGCCTTATCCCTCTCTCTCCTCAGACACAGTGCTGCCTTATCCCTCTCTCTCCCTCAGACACAGTGCTGCCTTATCCCTCTCTCTCCTCAGACACAGTGCTGCCTTATCCCTCTCTCTCCTCAGACACAGTGCTGCCTTATCCCTCTCTCTCCCTCAGACACAGTGCTGCCTTATCCCTCTCTCTCCCTCAGACACAGTGCTGCCTTATCCCCTCTCTCTCCTCAGACACAGTGCTGCCTTATCCCTCTCTCTCCCTCAGACACAGTGCTGCCTTATCCCTCTCTCTCTCAGACACAGTGCTGCCTTATCCCTCTCTCTCTCAGACACAGTGCTGCCTTATCCCTCTCTCCCTCAGACACAGTGCTGCCTTATCCCTCTCTCTCTCTCAGACACAGTGCTGCCTTATCCCCTCTCTCTCCTCAGACACAGTGCTGCCTTATCCCTCTCTCTCCTCAGACACAGTGCTGCCTTATCCCTCTCTCTCTCTCAGACACAGTGCTGCCTTATCCCTCTCTCTCTCTCAGACACAGTGCTGCCTTATCCCTCTCTCTCTCAGACACAGTGCTGCCTTATCCCTCTCTCTCCCTCAGACACAGTGCTGCCTTATCCCCTCTCTCCCTCAGACACAGTGCTGCCTTATCCCTCTCTCTCTCTCAGACACAGTGCTGCCTTATCCCTCTCTCTCCTCAGACACAGTGCTGCCTTATCCCTCTCTCTCCTCAGACACAGTGCTGCCTTATCCCTCTCTCTCCTCAGACACAGTGCTGCCTTATCCCTCTCTCTCTCTCAGACACAGTGCTGCCTTATCCCTCTCTCTCCTCAGACACAGTGCTGCCTTATCCCTCTCTCTCCTCAGACACAGTGCTGCCTTATCCCTCTCTCTCTCTCAGACACAGTGCTGCCTTATCCCTCTCTCTCCCTCAGACACAGTGCTGCCTTATCCCTCTCTCCCTCAGACACAGTGCTGCCTTATCCCTCTCTCTCTCTCAGACACAGTGCTGCCTTATCCCTCTCTCTCCTCTCAGACACAGTGCTGCCTTATCCCTCTCTCCCTCAGACACAGTGCTGCCTTATCCCTCTCTCTCTCTCAGACACAGTGCTGCCTTATCCCTCTCTCCCTCAGACACAGTGCTGCCTTATCCCTCTCTCTCTCTCAGACACAGTGCTGCCTTATCCCTCTCTCTCCCTCAGACACAGTGCTGCCTTATCCCTCTCTCTCTCTCAGACACAGTGCTGCCTTATCCCTCTCTCTCTCAGACACAGTGCTGCCTTATCCCTCTCTCTCCTCAGACACAGTGCTGCCTTATCCCACTCTCTCCTCAGACACAGTGCTGCCTTATCCCTCTCTCTCCCTCAGACACAGTGCTGCCTTATCCCTCTCTCTCCTCAGACACAGTGCTGCCTTATCCCTCTCTCTCTCAGACACAGTGCTGCCTTATCCCTCTCTCTCTCAGACACAGTGCTGCCTTATCCCTCTTCTCTCAGACACAGTGCTGCCTTATCCCTCTCTCCCTCAGACACAGTGCTGCCTTATCCCTCTCTCTCTCTCAGACACAGTGCTGCCTTATCCCCTCTCTCCCTCAGACACAGTGCTGCCTTATCCCTCTCTCTCTTCTCAGACACAGTGCTGCCTTATCCCTCTCTCTCTCTCTCAGACACAGTGCTGCCTTATCCCTCTCTCTCCCTCAGACACAGTGCTGCCTTATCCCTCTCTCTCTCAGACACAGTGCTGCCTTATCCCTCTCTCTCTCTCAGACACAGTGCTGCCTTATCCCTCTCTCCCTCAGACACAGTGCTGCCTTATCCCTCTCTCTCTCAGACACAGTGCTGCCTTATCCCTCTCTCCCTCAGACACAGTGCTGCCTTATCCCTCTCTCTCTCAGACACAGTGCTGCCTTATCCCTCTCTCTCCCTCAGACACAGTGCTGCCTTATCCCTCTCTCTCTCAGACACAGTGCTGCCTTATCCCTCTCTCCCTCAGACACAGTGCTGCCTTATCCCTCTCTCTCTCAGACACAGTGCTGCCTTATCCCTCTCTCCCTCAGACACAGTGCTGCCTTATCCCTCTCTCTCTCAGACACAGTGCTGCCTTATCCCTCTCTCTCTCTCAGACACAGTGCTGCCTTATCCCTCTCTCTCCCTCAGACACAGTGCTGCCTTATCCCTCTCTCTCTCAGACACAGTGCTGCCTTATCCCTCTCTCTCTCTCAGACACAGTGCTGCCTTATCCCTCTCTCCCTCAGACACAGTGCTGCCTTATCCCTCTCTCTCTCTCAGACACAGTGCTGCCTTATCCCTCTCTCCTCAGACACAGTGCTGCCTTATCCCTCTCTCCCTCAGACACAGTGCTGCCTTATCCCTCTCTCCCTCAGACACAGTGCTGCCTTATCCCTCTCTCTCTCTCAGACACAGTGCTGCCTTATCCCTCTCTCTCTCAGACACAGTGCTGCCTTATCCCTCTCTCTCTCTCAGACACAGTGCTGCCTTATCCCTCTCTCCCTCAGACACAGTGCTGCCTTATCCCTCTCTCTCTCTCAGACACAGTGCTGCCTTATCCCTCTCTCTCCCTCAGACACAGTGCTGCCTTATCCCTCTCTCCCTCAGACACAGTGCTGCCTTATCCCTCTCCTCAGACACAGTGCTGCCTTATCCCTCTCTCCCTCAGACACAGTGCTGCCTTATCCCTCTCTCTCTCTCAGACACAGTGCTGCCTTATCCCTCTCTCTCCTCAGACACAGTGCTGCCTTATCCCTCTCTCCCTCAGACACAGTGCTGCCTTATCCCTCTCTCTCCCTCAGACACAGTGCTGCCTTATCCCTCTCTCTCCCTCAGACACAGTGCTGCCTTATCCCTCTCTCTCCCTCAGACACAGTGCTGCCTTATCCCTCTCTCTCCCTCAGACACAGTGCTGCCTTATCCCTCTCTCTCTCAGACACAGTGCTGCCTTATCCCTCTCTCTCCCTCAGACACAGTGCTGCCTTATCCCTCTCTCTCTCTCAGACACAGTGCTGCCTTATCCCTCTCTCTCCCTCAGACACAGTGCTGCCTTATCCCTCTCTCTCAGACACAGTGCTGCCTTATCCCTCTCTCTCCTCAGACACAGTGCTGCCTTATCCCTCTCTCCCTCAGACACAGTGCTGCCTTATCCCTCTCTCTCCCTCAGACACAGTGCTGCCTTATCCCTCTCTCTCAGACACAGTGCTGCCTTATCCCTCTCTCTCTCAGACACAGTGCTGCCTTATCCCTCTCTCCCTCAGACACAGTGCTGCCTTATCCCTCTCTCTCTCTCAGACACAGTGCTGCCTTATCCCTCTCTCTCCCTCAGACACAGTGCTGCCTTATCCCTCTCTCCCTCAGACACAGTGCTGCCTTATCCCTCTCTCAGACACAGTGCTGCCTTATCCCTCTCTCCCTCAGACACAGTGCTGCCTTATCCCTCTCTCTCCTCAGACACAGTGCTGCCTTATCCCTCTCTCCCTCAGACACAGTGCTGCCTTATCCCTCTCTCTCCTCAGACACAGTGCTGCCTTATCCCTCTCTCCCTCAGACACAGTGCTGCCTTATCCCTCTCTCTCCCTCAGACACAGTGCTGCCTTATCCCTCTCTCTCTCTCAGACACAGTGCTGCCTTATCCCTCTCTCTCCCTCAGACACAGTGCTGCCTTATCCCTCTCTCCTCTCAGACACAGTGCTGCCTTATCCCTCTCTCTCCTCAGACACAGTGCTGCCTTATCCCTCTCTCTCCCTCAGACACAGTGCTGCCTTATCCCTCTCTCTCCCTCAGACACAGTGCTGCCTTATCCCTCTCTCTCCCTCAGACACAGTGCTGCCTTATCCCTCTCTCTCTCAGACACAGTGCTGCCTTATCCCTCTCTCTCTCAGACACAGTGCTGCCTTATCCCTCCTCTCCTCAGACACAGTGCTGCCTTATCCCTCTCTCTCTCAGACACAGTGCTGCCTTATCCCTCTCTCTCTCAGACACAGTGCTGCCTCATCCCTCTCTCTCAGACACAGTGCTGCCTTATCCCTCTCTCTCTCTCAGACACAGTGCTGCCTTATCCCTCTCTCTCCCTCAGACACAGTGCTGCCTTATCCCTCTCTCTCAGACACAGTGCTGCCTTATCCCTCACTCTCTCTCAGACACAGTGCTGCCTTATCCCTCTCTCTCCTCAGACACAGTGCTGCCTTATCCCTCTCTCTCTCTCAGACACAGTGCTGCCTTATCCCTCTCTCTCTCAGACACAGTGCTTGCCTTATCCCTCTCTCTCCTCAGACACAGTGCTGCCTTATCCCTCTCTCTCTCAGACACAGTGCTGCCTTATCCCTCTCTCTCTCAGACACAGTGCTGCCTTATCCCTCCTCTCCCTCAGACACAGTGCTGCCTTATCCCTCTCTCTCTCTCAGACACAGTGCTGCCTTATCCCTCTCTCTCCCTCAGACACAGTGCTGCCTTATCCCTCTCTCTCTCTCAGACACAGTGCTGCCTTATCCCTCTCTCTCCTCAGACACAGTGCTGCCTTATCCCTCTCTCTCCTCAGACACAGTGCTGCCTTATCCCACTCTCTCTCAGACACAGTGCTGCCTTATCCCTCTCTCTCCCTCAGACACAGTGCTGCCTTATCCCTCTCTCCCTCAGACACAGTGCTGCCTTATCCCTCTCTCTCTCAGACACAGTGCTGCCTTATCCCTCTCTCTCTCAGACACAGTGCTGCCTTATCCCTCTCTCTCTCTCAGACACAGTGCTGCCTTATCCCTCTCTCCCTCAGACACAGTGCTGCCTTATCCCTCTCTCTCTCTCAGACACAGTGCTGCCTTATCCCCTCTCTCTCAGACACAGTGCTGCCTTATCCCTCTCTCTCCTCAGACACAGTGCTGCCTTATCCCTCTCTCTCCTCAGACACAGTGCTGCCTTATCCCTCTCTCTCTCTCAGACACAGTGCTGCCTTATCCCTCTCTCTCCTCAGACACAGTGCTGCCTTATCCCTCTCTCTCCTCAGACACAGTGCTGCCTTATCCCTCTCTCTCTCAGACACAGTGCTGCCTTATCCCTCTCTCTCCCTCAGACACAGTGCTGCCTTATCCCTCTCTCTCTCAGACACAGTGCTGCCTTATCCCTCTCTCCCTCAGACACAGTGCTGCCTTATCCCTCTCTCTCAGACACAGTGCTGCCTTATCCCTCTCTCCCTCAGACACAGTGCTGCCTTATCCCTCTCTCCCTCAGACACAGTGCTGCCTTATCCCTCTCTCTCTCTCAGACACAGTGCTGCCTTATCCCTCTCTCTCTCAGACACAGCGCTGCCTTATCCCTCTCTCTCTCAGACACAGTGCTGCCTTATCCCTCTCTCCCTCAGACACAGTGCTGCCTTATCCCTCTCTCTCTCTCAGACACAGTGCTGCCTTATCCCTCTCTCTCCCTCAGACACAGTGCTGCCTTATCCCTCTCTCCTCAGACACAGTGCTGCCTTATCCCTCTCTCAGACACAGTGCTGCCTTATCCCTCTCTCCCTCAGACACAGTGCTGCCTTAGCCCTCTCTCTCTCTCAGACACAGTGCTGCCTTATCCCTCTCTCTCCCTCAGACACAGTGCTGCCTTATCCCTCTCTCTCCCTCAGACACAGTGCTGCCTTATCCCTCTCTCTCCCTCAGACACAGTGCTGCCTTATCCCTCTCTCTCCCTCAGACACAGTGCTGCCTTATCCCTCTCTCTCCCTCAGACACAGTGCTGCCTTATCCCTCTCTCTCCCTCAGACACAGTGCTGCCTTATCCCTCTCTCTCTCAGACACAGTGCTGCCTTATCCCTCTCTCTCTCAGACACAGTGCTGCCCTTATTCCTCTCTCTCCCTCAGACACAGTGCTGCCTTATCCCTCTCTCTCTCAGACACAGTGCTGCCTTATCCCTCTCTGTCTCAGACACAGTGCTGCCTATCCCTCTCTCTCTCAGACACAGTGCTGCCTTATCCCTCTCTCCCTCAGACACAGTGCTGCCTTATCCCTCTCTCTCCCTCAGACACAGTGCTGCCTTATCCCTCTCTCTCTCTCAGACACAGTGCTGCCTTATCCCTCTCTCTCCCTCAGACACAGTGCTGCCTTATCCCTCTCTCCCTCAGACACAGTGCTGCCTTATCCCTCTCTCCCTCAGACACAGTGCTGCCTTATCCCTCTCTCTCCCTCAGACACAGTGCTGCCTTATCCCTCTCTCTCCTCAGACACAGTGCTGCCTTATCCCTCTCTCCCTCAGACACAGTGCTGCCTTATCCCTCTCTCAGACACAGTGCTGCCTTATCCCTCTCTCCCTCAGACACAGTGCTGCCTTATCCCTCTCTCTCTCTCAGACACAGTGCTGCCTTATCCCTCTCTCTCCCTCAGACACAGTGCTGCCTTATCCCTCTCTCCCTCAGACACAGTGCTGCCTTATCCCTCTCTCTCCCTCAGACACAGTGCTGCCTTATCCCTCTCTCTCCCTCAGACACAGTGCTGCCTTATCCCTCTCTCTCCCTCAGACACAGTGCTGCCTTATCCCTCTCTCTCTCTCAGACACAGTGCTGCCTTATCCCTCTCTCTCTCAGACACAGTGCTGCCTTATCCCTCTCTCTCTCAGACACAGTGTTGCCTTATTCCCCTCTCCCTCAGACACAGTGCTGCCTTATCCCTCTCTCTCTCAGACACAGTGCTGCCTTATCCCTCTCTGTCTCAGACACAGTGCTGCCTTATCCCTCTCTCTCTCAGACACAGTGCTGCCTTATCCCTCTCTCTCTCAGACACAGTGCTGCCTTATCCTCCTCTCCCTCAGACACAGTGCTGCCTTATCCCTCTCTCTCTCTCAGACACAGTGCTGCCTTATCCCTCTCTCTCCCTCAGACACAGTGCTGCCTTATCCCTCTCTCTCTCAGACACAGTGCTGCCTTATCCCTCACTCTCTCTCAGACACAGTGCTGCCTTATCCCCTCTCCCTCAGACACAGTGCTGCCTTATCCCTCTCTCTCTCTCAGACACAGTGCTGCCTTATCCCTCTCTCTCCCTCAGACACAGTGCTGCCTTATCCCTCTCTCTCTCTCAGACACAGTGCTGCCTTATCCCTCTCTCTCTCTCAGACACAGTGCTGCCTTATCCCTCTCTCTCCCTCAGACACAGTGCTGCCTTATCCCTCTCTCTCAGACACAGTGCTGCCTTATCCCTCACTCTCTCTCAGACACAGTGCTGCCTTATCCCCTCTCTCCCTCAGACACAGTGCTGCCTTATCCCTCTCTCTCTCTCAGACACAGTGCTGCCTTATCCCTCTCTCTCTCAGACACAGTGCTGCCTTATCCCTCTCTCTCTCTCAGACACAGTGCTGCCTTATCCCTCTCTTCTCAGACACAGTGCTGCCTTATCCCCTCTCTCCCTCAGACACAGTGCTGCCTTATCCCTCTCTCTCTCTCAGACACAGTGCTGCCTTATCCCTCTCTCTCTCAGACACAGTGCTGCCTTATCCCTCTCTCTCCCTCAGACACAGTGCTGCCTTATCCCACTCTCTCTCAGACACAGTGCTGCCTTATCCCTTCTCTCCCTCAGACACAGTGCTGCCTTATCCCTCTCTCCCTCAGACACAGTGCTGCCTTATCCCTCTCTCTCTCAGACACAGTGCTGCCTTATCCCTCTCTCTCTCAGACACAGTGCTGCCTTATCCCTCTCTCTCTCAGACACAGTGCTGCCTTATCCCTCTCTCCCTCAGACACAGTGCTGCCTTATCCTCTCTCTCTCTCAGACACAGTGCTGCCTTATCCCTCTCTCTCTCAGACACAGTGCTGCCTTATCCCTCTCTCTCTCTCAGACACAGTGCTGCCTTATCCCTCTCTCTCCCTCAGACACAGTGCTGCCTTATCCCTCTCTCTCTCAGACACAGTGCTGCCTTATCCCTCTCTCTCTCTCAGACACAGTGCTGCCTTATCCCTCTCTCCCTCAGACACAGTGCTGCCTTATCCCTCTCTCTCTCTCAGACACAGTGCTGCCTTATCCCTCTCTCCTCAGACACAGTGCTGCCTTATCCCTCTCTCTCTCAGACACAGTGCTGCCTTATCCCTCTCTCTCCCTCAGACACAGTGCTGCCTTATCCCTCTCTCCCTCAGACACAGTGCTGCCTTATCCCTCTCTCCCTCAGACACAGTGCTGCCTTATCCCTCTCTCTCTCAGACACAGTGCTGCCTTATCCCTCTCTCTCCTCAGACACAGTGCTGCCTTATCCCTCTCTCTCTCAGACACAGTGCTGCCTTATCCCTCTCTCCCTCAGACACAGTGCTGCCTTATCCCTCTCTCCCTCAGACACAGTGCTGCCTTATCCCTCTCTCTCTCTCAGACACAGTGCTGCCTTATCCCTCTCTTCTCAGACACAGCGCTGCCTTATCCCTCTCTCTCTCAGACACAGTGCTGCCTTATCCCTCTCTCCCTCAGACACAGTGCTGCCTTATCCCTCTCTCTCTCTCAGACACAGTGCTGCCTTATCCTCCTCTCCCTCAGACACAGTGCTGCCTTATCCCTCTCTCTCTCTCAGACACAGTGCTGCCTTATCCCTCTCTCTCCCTCAGACACAGTGCTGCCTTATCCCTCTCTCTCAGACACAGTGCTGCCTTATCCCTCACTCTCTCTCAGACACAGTGCTGCCTTATCCCCTCTCTCCCTCAGACACAGTGCTGCCTTATCCCTCTCTCTCTCTCAGACACAGTGCTGCCTTATCCCTCTCTCTCCCTCAGACACAGTGCTGCCTTATTATCCCTCTCTCTCTCAGACACAGTGCTGCCTTATCCCTCTCTCCCTCAGACACAGTGCTGCCTTATCCCTCTCTCTCCTCAGACACAGTGCTGCCTTATCCCTCTCTCTCTCAGACACAGTGCTGCCTTATCCCTCTCTCCCTCAGACACAGTGCTGCCTTATACCCTCTCTCCCTCTCAGACCACAGTGCTGCCTTATCCCTCTCTCTCTCAGACACAGTGCTGCCTTATCCCTCTCTCTCTCTCAGACACAGTGCTGCCTTATCCCTCTCTCTCTCAGACACAGTGCTGCCTTATCCCTCTCTCTCTCAGACACAGTGCTGCCTTATCCCTCTCTCTCTCTCAGACACAGTGCTGCCTTATACCTCTCTCTCTCTCAGACACAGTGCTGCCTTATCCCTCTCTCTCTCAGACACAGTGCTGCCTTATCCCTCTCTCTCTCTCAGACACAGTGCTGCCTTATCCTCTCTCCTCTCAGACACAGTGCTGCCTTATCCCTCTCTCTCTCAGACACAGTGCTGCCTTATCCCTCTCTCTCCTCAGACACAGTGCTGCCTTATCCCTCTCTCTCTCTCAGACACAGTGCTGCCTTATCCCTCTCTCTCTCAGACACAGTGCTGCCTTATCCCTCTCTCTCCTCAGACACAGTGCTGCCTTATCCCTCTCTCTCTCAGACACAGTGCTGCCTTATCCCTCTCTCCCTCAGACACAGTGCTGCCTTATCCCTCTCTCTCCTCAGACACAGTGCTGCCTTATCCCTCTCTCTCCCTCAGACACAGTGCTGCCTTATCCCTCTCTCTCTCAGACACAGTGCTGCCTTATCCCTCTCTCCCTCAGACACAGTGCTGCCTTATCCCTCTCTCTCTCAGACACAGTGCTGCCTTATCCCTCTCTCCCTCAGACACAGTGCTGCCTTATCCCTCTCTCTCAGACACAGTGCTGCCTTATCCTCTCTCCCTCAGACACAGTGCTGCCTTATCCCTCTCTCCCTCAGACACAGTGCTGCCTTATCCCTCTCTCTCTCTCAGACACAGTGCTGCCTTATCCCTCTCTCTCTCAGACACAGTGCTGCCTTATCCCTCTCTCTCTCAGACACAGTGCTGCCTTATCCCTCTCTCCCTCAGACACAGTGCTGCCTTATCCTCTCTCTCTCTCAGACACAGTGCTGCCTTATCCCTCTCTCTCCTCAGACACAGTGCTGCCTTATCCCTCTCTCCCTCAGACACAGTGCTGCCTTATCCCTCTCTCAGACACAGTGCTGCCTTATCCCTCTCTCCCTCAGACACAGTGCTGCCTTAGCCCTCTCTCTCTCAGACACAGTGCTGCCTTATCCCTCTCTCCCTCAAGACACAGTGCTGCCTTATCCCTCTCTCCCTCAGACACAGTGCTGCCTTATCCCTCTCTCTCCCTCAGACACAGTGCTGCCTTATCCCTCTCTCTCCCTCAGACACAGTGCTGCCTTATCACTCTCTCTCCTCAGACACAGTGCTGCCTTATCCCTCTCTCTCCCTCAGACACAGTGCTGCCTTATCCCTCTCTCTCTCAGACACAGTGCTGCCTTATCCCTCTCTCTCTCAGACACAGTGCTTGCCTTATTCCCTCTCTCCCTCAGACACAGTGCTGCCTTATCCCTCTCTCTCTCAGACACAGTGCTGCCTTATCCCTCTCTGTCCTCAGACACAGTGCTGCCTCATCCCTCTCTCTCAGACACAGTGCTGCCTTATCCCTCTCTCTCTCTCAGACACAGTGCTGCCTTATCCCTCTCTCTCCCTCAGACACAGTGCTGCCTTATCCCTCTCTCTCTCAGACACAGTGCTGCCTTATCCCTCACTCTCTCTCAGACACAGTGCTGCCTTATCCCTCTCTCCCTCAGACACAGTGCTGCCTTATCCCTCTCTCTCTCAGACACAGTGCTGCCTTATCCCTCTCTCTCCTCAGACACAGTGCTGCCTTATCCCCCTCTCCCTCAGACACAGTGCTGCCTTATCCCTCTCTCTCTCTCAGACACAGTGCTGCCTTATCCCTCTCTCTCTCAGACACAGTGCTGCCTATCCCTCCTCTCTCCTCAGACACAGTGCTGCCTTATCCCTCTCTCTCTCAGACACAGTGCTGCCTTATCCCTCTCTCTCTCAGACACAGTGCTGCCTTATCCTCCTCTCCTCAGACACAGTGCTGCCTTATCCCTCTCTCTCTCTCAGACACAGTGCTGCCTTATCCCTCTCTCTCCCTCAGACACAGTGCTGCCTTATCCCTCTCTCTCAGACACAGTGCTGCCTTATCCCTCTCTCTCTCTCAGACACAGTGCTTGCCTTATCCCTCTCTCCCTCAGACACAGTGCTGCCTTATCCCTCTCTCTCTCTCAGACACAGTGCTGCCTTATCCCTCTCTCTCCCTCAGACACAGTGCTGCCTTATCCCTCTCTCTCTCTCAGACACAGTGCTGCCTTATCCCTCTCTCTCTCAGACACAGTGCTGCCTTATCCCTCTCTCTCCCTCAGACACAGTGCTGCCTTATCCACTCTCTCTCAGACACAGTGCTGCCTTATCCCTCTCTCCCTCAGACACAGTGCTGCCTTATCCCTCTCTCCCTCAGACACAGTGCTGCCTTATCCCTCTCTCTCTAGACACAGTGCTGCCTTATCCCTCTCTCTCTCTCAGACACAGTGCTGCCTTATCCCTCTCTCCCTCAGACACAGTGCTGCCTTATCCCTCTCTCTCTCAGACATGCTGCCTTATCCCTCTCTCTCTCTCAGACACAGTGCTGCCTTATACCTCTCTCTCTCTCAGACACAGTGCTGCCTTATCCCCTCTCTCTCAGACACAGTGCTGCCTTATCCCTCTCTCTCTCTCAGACACAGTGCTGCCTTATCCCTCTCTCCCTCAGACACAGTGCTGCCTTATCCTCTCTCTCTCTCAGACACAGTGCTGCCTTATCCCCCTCTCCTCAGACACAGTGCTGCCTTATCCCTCTCTCTCTCTCAGACACAGTGCTGCCTTATCCCTCTCTCTCCCTCAGACACAGTGCTGCCTTATCCTCTCTCTCTCAGACACAGTGCTGCCTTATCCCTCTCTCTCTCTCAGACACAGTGCTGCCTTATCCCTCTCTCCCTCAGACACAGTGCTGGCCTTATCCTCTCTCTCTCTCAGACACAGTGCTGCCTTATCCCTCTCTCCCTCAGACACAGTGCTGCCTTATCCCTCTCTCTCTCAGACACAGTGCTGCCTTATCCCTCTCTCTCCTCTCAGACACAGTGCTGCCTTATCCCTCTCTCTCTCAGACACAGTGCTGCCTTATCCCTCTCTCCCTCAGACACAGTGCTGCCTTATCCCTCTCTCTCTCAGACACAGTGCTGCCTTATCCTCTCTCCCTCAGACACAGTGCTGCCTTATCCCTCTCTCTCAGACACAGTGCTGCCTTATCCCTCTCTCCCTCAGACACAGTGCTGCCTTATCCCTCTCTCCCTCAGACATAGTGCTGCCTTATCCCTCTCTCTCTCAGACACAGTGCTGCCTTATCCCCCTCTCTCTCAGACACAGTGCTGCCTTATCCCTCTCTCTCTCAGACACAGTGCTGCCTTATCCCTCTCTCCCTCAGACACAGTGCTGCCTTATCCCTCTCTCTCCTCAGACACAGTGCTGCCTTATCCCTCTCTCTCCCTCAGACACAGTGCTGCCTTATCCCTCTCTCCTCAGACACAGTGCTGCCTTATCCCTCTCTCAGACACAGTGCTGCCTATCCTCTCTCCTCAGACACAGTGCTGCCTTAGCCCTCTCTCTCTCTCAGACACAGTGCTGCCTTATCCCTCTCTCTCCCTCAGACACAGTGCTGCTTATCCTCTCTCCCTCAGACACAGTGCTGCCTTATCCCTCTCTCTCCCTCAGACACAGTGCTGCCTTATCCCTCTCTCTCCTCAGACACAGTGCTGCCTTATCACTCTCTCTCCTCAGACACAGTGCTGCCTTATCCCTCTCTCTCCCTCAGACACAGTGCTGCCTTATCCCTCTCTCTCTCAGACACAGTGCTGCCTTATCCCTCTCTCTCTCAGACACAGTGTTGCCTATCCCCTCTCCCCAGACACAGTGCTGCCTTATCCTCTCTCTCTCAGACACAGTGCTGCCTTATCCCTCTCTCTCAGACACAGTGCTGCCTCATCCCTCTCTCTCAGGACACAGGTGCTGCCTTATCCCTCTCTCTCTCTCAGACACAGTGCTGCCTTATCCCTCTCTCTCCCTCAGACACAGTGGCTGCCTTATCCGCTCTCGTCTCAGACACAGTGCTGCCTTATCCCTCACTCTCTCTCAGGACACAGTGCTGCCTTATCCCTCTCCCCTCAGACACAGTGCTGCTTATCCCTCTCTCTCTCAGACACAGTGCTGCCTTGATCCCGTCTCTCCCTCAGACACAGTGCTGCCTTATCCCCCTCTCCCTCAGACACAGTGCTGCCTTATCCCTCTCTCTCTCTCAGACACAGTGCTGCCTTATCTCCTCTCTCTGACGCAGTGTTGCCTTATCCCCTCTCCTCAGACACAGTGCTGCCTTATCCCTCTCTCTCTCAGACACAGTGCTGCCTTATCCCTCTCTCTCTCAGACACAGTGCTGCCTTATCCTCCTCTCCTCAGACACAGTGCTGCCTTATCCCTCTCTCTCTCTCAGACACAGTGCTGCCTTATCCCTCTCTCTCCCTCAGACACAGTGCTGCCTTATCCCTCTCTCTCAGACACAGTGCTGCCTTATCCCTCACTCTCTCTCAGACACAGTGCTGCCTTATCCCCCTCTCCCTCAGACACAGTGCTGCCTTATCCTCTCTCTCTCTCAGACACAGTGCTGCCTTATCCCTCTCTCTCCCTCAGACACAGTGCTGCCTTATCCCTCTCTCTCTCAGACACAGTGCTGCCTTATCCCTCTCTCTCTCAGACACAGTGCTGCCTTATCCTCTCTCTCGCCTCAGACACAGTGCTGCCTTATCCCACTCTCTCTCAGACACAGTGCTGCCTTATCGCCCTTTCTCTCGCCTCAGACACAGTGCTGCCTTATCCCTCTCTCCCTCAGACACAGTGCTGCCTTATCCCTCTCTCGCTGAGACACAGTGCTGCCTTATCCCTCTCTCTCTCAGACACAGTGCTGCCTTATCCCCTCTCCCTCAGACACAGTGCTGCCTTATCCCTCTGTCTCTCAGACACAGTGCTGCCTTATCCCTCTCTCCTCAGACACAGTGCTGCCTTATCCCTCTCTCCTCTCAGACACAGTGCTGCCTTATCCCTCTCTCCTCAGACACAGTGCTGCCTTATCCCTCTCTCTCTCTCAGACACAGTCGCTGCCTTATCCCTCTCTCCCTCAGACACAGTGCTGCCTTATCCCTCTCTCTCTCTCAGACACAGTGCTGCCTTATCCCTCTCTCCTCAGACACAGTGCTGCCTTATCCCTCTCTCTCAGACACAGTGCTGCCTTATCCTCTCTCTCCCTCAGACACAGTGCTGCCTTATCCCTCTCTCTCTCAGACACAGTGCTGCCTTATCCCTCTCTCCTCAGACACAGTGCTGCCTTATCCCTCTCTCTCAGACACAGTGCTGCCTTATCCCTCTCTCCCTCAGACACAGTGCTGCCTTATCCCTCTCTCTCCTCAGACACAGTGCTGCCTTATCCCTCTCTCTCTCCTCAGACACAGTGCTCGCCTTATCCCTCTCTCTCTCAGACACAGCGCTGCCTTATCCCTCTCTCTCTCAGACACAGTGCTGCCTTATCCCTCTCTCCCTCAGACACAGTGCTGCCTTATCCCTCTCTCTCTCTCAGACACAGTGCTGCCTTATCCCTCTCTCTCTCTCAGACACAGTGCTGCCTTATCCCTCTCTCTCTCTCAGGCACAGTGCTGCCTTATCCCTCTCTCTCTCAGACACAGTGCTGCCTTATCCCTCTCTCTCTCTCAGACACAGTGCTGCCTTATCCCTCTCTCTCCCCTCAGACACAGTGCTGCCTTATCCCTCTCTCTCTCAGACACAGTGCTGCCTTATCCCTCTCTCTCTCTCAGACACAGTGCTGCCTTATCCCTCTCTCCCTCAGACACAGTGCTGCCTTATCCCTCTCTTCTCCCTCAGACACAGTGCTGCCTTATCCCTCTCTCTCTCAGACACAGTGCTGCCTTATCCCTCTCTCTCTCAGACACAGTGCTGCCTTATCCCTCTCTCCCTCAGACACAGTGCTGCCTTATCCCTCTCTCTCCCTCAGACACAGTGCTGCCTTATCCCTCTCTCCCTCAGACACAGTGCTGCCTTATCCCTCTCTCTCAGACACAGTGCTGCCTTATCCCTCTCTCTCTCAGACACAGTGCTGCCTTATCCCTCTCTCTCCTCAGACACAGTGCTGCCTTATCCCTCTCCCTCAGACACAGTGCTGCCTTATCCCTCTCTCCCTCAGACACAGTGCTGCCTTATCCCTCTCTCTCTCTCAGACACAGTGCTGCCTTATCCCTCTCTCTCTCCCTCAGACACAGTGCTCCCTTATCCCTCCCTCTCTCAGACACAGTGCTGCCTTATCCCTCTCTCCCTCAGACACAGTGCTGCCTTAACCCTCTCTCTCTCTCAGACACAGTGCTGCCTTATCCCTCTCTCTCTCTCAGACACAGTGCTGCCTTATCCCTCTCTCTCCCTCAGACACAGTGCTGCCTTATCCCTCTCTCTCCCTCAGACACAGTGCTGCCTTATCCCTCTCTCTCTCTCGGACACAGTGCTGCCTTATCCCTCTCTCTCCCTCAGACACAGTGCTGCCTTATACCTCTCTCTCCCTCAGACACAGTGCTGCCTTATCCCTCTCTCTCTCAGACACAGTGCTACCTTATCCCTCTCTCTCTCAGACACAGTGTTGCCTTATTCCCCTCTCCCTCAGACACAGTGCTGCCTTATCCCTCTCTCTCTGAGACACAGTGCTGCCTTATCCCTCTCTGTCTCAGACACAGTGCTGCCTCATCCCTCTCTCTCAGACACAGTGCTGTCTTATCCCTCTCTCTCTCAGACACAGTGCTGCCTTATCCTCCTCTCCCTCAGACACAGTGCTGCCTTATCCCTCTCTCTCTCTCAGACACAGTGCTGCCTTATCCCTCTCTCTCCCTCAGACACAGTGCTGCCTTATCCCTCTCTCTCAGACACAGTGCTGCCTTATCCCTCACTCTCTCTCAGACACAGTGCTGCCTTATCCCCTCTCCCTCAGACACAGTGCTGCCTTATCCCTCTCTCTCTCTCAGACACAGTGTTGCCTTATCCCTCTCTCTCCCTCAGACACAGTGCTGCCTTATCCCTCTCTCTCTCTCAGACACAGTGCTGCCTTATCCCTCTCTCTCTCAGACACAGTGCTGCCTTATCCCTCTCTCCCTCAGACACAGTGCTGCCTTATCCCTCTCTCTCAGACACAGTGCTGCCTTATCCCTCTCTCTCTCAGACACAGTGCTGCCTTATCCCTCTCTCTCCCTCAGACACAGTGCTGCCTTATCCCTCTCCCTCAGACACAGTGCTGCCTTATCCCTCTCTCCGTCAGACACAGTGCTGCCTTATCCCTCTCTCTCTCTCAGACACAGTGCTGCCTTATCCCTCTCTCTCTCCCTCAGACACAGTGCTGCCTTATCCCTCCCTCTCTCAGACACAGTGCTGCCTTATCCCTCTCTCCCTCAGACACGGTGCTGCCTTATCCCTCTGTCTCTCAGACACAGTGCTGCCTTATCCCTCTCTCACTCAGACACAGTGCTGCCTCATCCCTCTGTCTCTCAGACACAGTGCTGCCTTATCCCTCTCTCTCTCAGACACAGTGCTGCCTTATCCCTCTCTCTCTCAGACACAGTGCTTCCTTATCCCTCTCTCCCTCAGACACAGTGCTGCCTTATCCCTCTCTCTCTCTCAGACACAGTGCTGCCTTATCCCTCTCTCTCTCTCAGACACAGTGCTGCCTTATCCCTCTGTCCCTCAGACACAGTGCTGCCTTATCCCTCTCTCTCTCAGACACAGTGCTGCCTTATCTCTCTCTCTCTCAGACACAGTGCTGCCTTATCCCTCTCTCCCTCAGACACAGTGCTGCCTTATCCCTCTCTCTCTCAGACACAGTGCTGCCTTATCCCTCTCTCCCTCAGACACAGTGCTGCCTTATCCCTCTCTCTCTCTCAGACACAGTGCTGCCTTATCCCTCTCTCTCTCAGACACAGTTCTGCCTTATCCCTCTCTCCCTCAGACACAGTGCTGCCTTATCCCTCTCTCCCTCAGACACAGTGCTGCCTTATCCCTCTCTCCCTCAGACACAGTGCTGCCTTATCCCTCTCTCTCTCAGACACAGTGCTGCCTTATCCCTCTCTCCCTCAGACACAGTGCTGCCTTATCCCTCTCTCCCTCAGACACAGTGCTGCCTTATCCCTCTCTCTCCCTCAGACACAGTGCTGCCTTATCTCTCTCTCTCTCAGACACAGTTCTGCCTTATCCCTCTCTCCCTCAGACACAGTGCTGCCTTATCCCTCTCTCTCCCTCAGACACAGTGCTGCCTTATCTCTCTCTCTCTCAGACACAATGCTGCCTTATCCCTCTCTCCCTCAGACACAGTGCTGCCTTATCCCTCTCTCTCTCTCAGACACAGTGCTGCCTTATCCCTCTCTCTCCCTCAGACACAGTGCTGCCTTATCCCTCTCTCTCTCTCAGACACAGTGCTGCCTTATCCCTCTCTCTCCCTCAGACACAGTGCTGCCTTATCCCTCTCTCTCTCAGACACAGTGCTGCCTTATCCCTCTCTCTCCCTCAGACACAGTGCTGCCTTATCCCTCTCTCCCTCAGACACAGTGCTGCCTTATCCCTCTCTCCCTCAGACACAGTGCTGCCTTATCCCTCTCTCCCTCAGACACAGTGCTGCCTTATCCCTCTCTGTCTCTCAGACAAAGTGCTGCCTTATCCCTCTCTCTCCCTCAGACACAGTGCTGCCTTATCCCTCTCTCTCCCTCAGACACAGTGCTGCCTTATCCCTCTCTCCCTCAGACACAGTGCTGCCTTATCCCTCTCTCTCAGACACAGTGCTGCCTTATCCCTCTCTCCCTCAGACACAGTGCTGCCTTATCCCTCTCTCTCAGACACAGTGCTGCCTTATCCCTCTCTCCCTCAGACACAGTGCTGCCTTATCCCTCTCTCTCTCAGACACAGTGCTGCCTTATCCCTCTCTCCCTCAGACACAGTGCGGCCTTATCCCTCTCTCTCCCTCAGACACAGTGCTGCCTTATCCCTCTCTCTCTCAGACACAGTGCTGCCTTATCCCTCTCTCTCTCAGACACAGTGCTGCCTTATCCCTCTCTGTCCCTCAGACACAGTGCTGCCTTATCCCTCTCTCTCTCAGACACAGTGCTGCCTTATCCCTCTCTCTCTCAGACACAGTGCTGCCTTATCCCTCTCTCTCCCTCAGACACAGTGCTGCCTTATCCCTCTCTTTCCCTCAGACACAGTGCTGCCTTATCCCTCTCTCCCTCAGACACAGTGCTGCCTTATCCCTCTCTTTCCCTCAGACACAGTGCTGCCTTATCCCTCTCTCCCTCAGACACAGTGCTGCCTTATCCCTCTCTCTCCCTCAGACACAGTGCTGCCTTATCCCTCTCTCTCTCTCAGACACAGTACTGCCTTATCCCTCTCTCTCTCAGACACAGTGCTGCCTTATCCCTCTCTCTCTCAGACACAGTGCTGCCTTATCCCTCTCTCTCCCTCAGACACAGTGCTGCCTTATCCCTCTGTCTCCCTCAGACACAGTGCTGCCTTATCCCTCTCTCCCTCAGACACAGTGCTGCCTTATCCCTCTCTCTCCCTCAGACACAGTGCTGCCTTATCCCTCTCTCCCTCAGACACAGTGCTGCCTGATCCCTCTCTCCCTCAGACACAGTGCTGCCTTATCCCTCTCTCCCTCAGACACGGTGCTGCCTTATCCCTCCCTCTCTCTCAGACACAGTGCTGCCTTATCCCTCTCTCCCTCAGACACAGTGCTGCCTTATCCCTCTCTCCCTCAGACACAGTGCTGCCTTATCCCTCTCTCCCTCAGACACAGTGCTGCCTTATCCCTCTCTCTCTCAGACACAGTGCTGCCTTATCCCTCTCTCTCTCAGACACAGTGCTGCCTTATCCCTCTCTCTCTCAGACACAGTGCTGCCTTATCCCTCTCTCTCCCTCAGACACAGTGCTGCCTTATCCCTATCTCTCTCCCTCAGACACAGTGCTGCCTTATCCCTCTCTCTCTCAGACACAGTGCTGCCTTATCCCTCTATCTCCCTCAGACACAGTGCTGCCTTATCCCTCTCTCCCTCAGACACAGTGCTGCCTTATCCCTCTGTCCCTCAGACACAGTGCTGTCTTCTCCCTCTCTCTCTCAGACACAGTGCTGCCTTATCCCTCTCTCTCCCTCAGAGACAGTGCTGCCTTATCCCTCTCTCTCTCTCAGACACAGTGCTGCCTTATCCCTCTCTCTCCCAGACACAGTGCTGCCTTATCCCTCTCTCTCTCTCAGACACAGTGCTGCCTTATACCCCTCTCTCTCAGACACAGTGCTGCCTTATCCCTCTCTCTCTCAGACACAGTGCTGCCTTATCCCTCTCTCTCCCTCAGACACAGTGCTGCCTTATCCCTCCATCCCTCAGACACAGTGCTGCCTTATCCCTCTCTCTCCCTCAGACACAGTGCTGCCTTATCCCTCTCTCTCTCAGACACAGTGCTGCCTTATCCCTCTCTCCCTCAGACACATTGCTGCCTTATCCCTCTCTCCCTCAGACACAGTGCTGCCTTATCCCTCTCTCTCCCTCAGACACAGTGCTGCCTTATCCCTCTCTCTCTCAGACACAGTGCTGCCCTATCCCTCTCTCTCTCAGACACAGTGCTGCCTTATCCCTCTCTCTCCCTCAGACACAGTGCTGCCTTATCCCTATCTCTCTCCCTCAGACACAGTGCTGCCTTATCCCTCTCTCTCTCAGACACAGTGCTGCCTTATCCCTCTCTCTGCCTCAGACACAGTGCTGCCTTATCCCTCTCTCCCTCAGACACAGTGCTGCCTTATCCCTCTCTCTGCCTCAGACACAGTGCTGCCTTATCCCTCTCTCCCTCAGACACAGTGCTGCCTTATCCCTCTCTCCCGCAGACACAGTGCTGCCTTATCCCTCTCTCTCCCTCAGACACAGTGCTGCCTTATCCCTCTCTCTCTCAGACACAGTGCTGTCTTCTCCCTCTCTCTCTCAGACACAGTGCTGCCTTATCCCTCTCTCTCCCTCAGACACAGTGCTGCCTTATCCCTCTCTCTCCCTCAGACACAGTGCTGCCTTATCCCTCCCTCCCTCAGACACAGTGCTGCCTTATCCCTCTCTCTCTCTCAGACACAGTGCTGCCTTATCCCTCTCTCTCTCAGACACAGTGCTGCCTTATCCCTCTCTCTCTCAGACACAGTGCTGCCTTATCCCTCTCTCTCCCTCAGACACAGTGCTGCCTTATCCCTCTGTCTCCCTCAGACACAGTGCTGCCTTATCCCTCTCTCTCCCTCAGACACAGTGCTGCCTTATCCCTCTCTCCCTCAGACACAGTGCTGCCTAATCCCTCTCTCTCCCTCAGACACAGTGCTGCCTTATCCCTCTCTCCCTCAGACACAGTGCTGCCTTATCCCTCTCTCCCTCAGACACAGTGCTGCCTTATCCCTCTCTCCCTCAGACACAGTGCTGCCTTATCCCTCTCTCTCTCTCAGACACAGTGCTGCCTTATCCCTCTCTCCCTCAGACACAGTGCTGCCTTATCCCTCTCTCCCTCAGACACAGTGCTGCCTTATCCCTCTCTCCCTCAGACACAGTGCTGCCTTATCCCTCTCTCTCTCAGACACAGTGCTGCCTTATCCCTCTCTCTCTCAGACACAGTGCTGCCTTATCCCTCTCTCTCTCAGACACAGTGCTGCCTTATCCCTCTCTCTCCCTCAGACACAGTGCTGCCTTATCCCTATCTCTCTCCCTCAGACACAGTGCTGCCTTATCCCTCTCTCTCTCAGACACAGTGCTGCCTTATCCCTCTATCTCCCTCAGACACAGTGCTGCCTTATCCCTCTCTCCCTCAGACACAGTGCTGCCTTATCCCTCTGTCCCTCAGACACAGTGCTGCCTTATCCCTCTCTCTCCCTCAGACACAGTGCTGCCTTATCCCTCTCTCTCTCTCAGACACAGTGCTGCCTTATCCCTCTCTCTCCCAGACACAGTGCTGCCTTATCCCTCTCTCTCTCTCAGACACAGTGCTGCCTTATCCCTCTCTCTCTCAGACACAGTGCTGCCTTATCCCTCTCTCTCTCAGACACAGTGCTGCCTTAACCCTCTCTCTCCCTCAGACACAGTGCTGCCTTATCCCTCCCTCCCTCAGACACAGTGCTGCCTTATCCCTCTCTCTCCCTCAGACACAGTGCTGCCTTATCCCTCTCTCTCTCAGACACAGTGCTGCCTTATCCCTCTCTCCCTCAGACACATTGCTGCCTTATCCCTCTCTCCCTCAGACACAGTGCTGCCTTATCCCTCTCTCTCCCTCAGACACAGTGCTGCCTTATCCCTCTCTCTCTCAGACACAGTGCTGCCTTATCCCTCTCTCCCTCAGACACATTGCTGCCTTATCCCTCTCTCCCTCAGACACAGTGCTGCCTTATCCCTCTCTCTCTCAGACACAGTGCTGCCTTATCCCTCTCTCTCTCAGACACAGTGCTGCCTTATCCCTCTCTCTCTCAGACACAGTGCTGCCTTATCCCTCTCTCTCCCTCAGACACAGTGCTGCCTTATCCCTATCTCTCTCCCTCAGACACAGTGCTGCCTTATCCCTCTCTCTCTCAGACACAGTGCTGCCTTATCCCTCTATCTCCCTCAGACACAGTGCTGCCTTATCCCTCTCTCCCTCAGACACAGTGCTACCTTATCCCTCTGTCCCTCAGACACAGTGCTGTCTTCTCCCTCTCTCTCTCAGACACAGTGCTGCCTTATCCCTCTCTCTCCCTCAGACACAGTGCTGCCTTATCCCTCTCTCTCGCTCAGACACAGTGCTGCCTTATCCCTCTCTCTCCCAGACACAGTGCTGCCTTATCCCTCTCTCTCTCTCAGACACAGTGCTGCCTTATCCCCCTCTCTCTCAGACACAGTGCTGCCTTATCCCTCTCTCTCTCAGACACAGTGCTGCCTTAACCCTCTCTCTCCCTCAGACACAGTGCTGCCTTATCCCTCCATCCCTCAGACACAGTGCTGCCTTATCCCTCTCTCTCCCTCAGACACAGTGCTGCCTTATCCCTCTCTCTCTCAGACACAGTGCTGCTTTATCCCTCTCTCCCTCAGACACATTGCTGCCTTATCCCTCTCTCCCTCAGACACAGTGCTGCCTTATCCCTCTCTCTCCCTCAGACACAGTGCTGCCTTATCCCTCTCTCTCTCTCAGACACAGTGCTGCCTTATCCCTCTCTCTCCCTCAGACACAGTGCTGCCTTATCCCTATCTCTCTCCCTCAGACACAGTGCTGCCTTATCCCTCTCTCTCTCAGACACAGTGCTGCCTTATCCCTCTCTCTGCCTCAGACACAGTGCTGCCTTATCCCTCTCTCCCTCAGACACAGTGCTGCCTTATCCCTCTCTCTGCCTCAGACACAGTGCTGCCTTATCCCTCTCTCCCTCAGACACAGTGCTGCCTTATCCCTCTCTCCCTCAGACACAGTGCTGCCTTATCCCTCTCTCTCCCTCAGACACAGTGCTGCCTTATCCCTCTCTCTCTCAGACACAGTGCTGTCTTCTCCCTCTCTCTCTCAGACACAGTGCTGCCTTATCCCTCTCTCTCCCTCAGACACAGTGCTGCCTTATCCCTCTCTCTCCCTCAGACACAGTGCTGCCTTATCCCTCCCTCCCTCAGACACAGTGCTGCCTTATCCCTCTCTCTCTCTCAGACACAGTGCTGCCTTATCCCTCTCTCTCTCAGACACAGTGCTGCCTTATCCCTCTCTCTCTCAGACACAGTGCTGCCTTATCCCTCTCTCTCCCTCAGACACAGTGCTGCCTTATCCCTCTGTCTCCCTCAGACACAGTGCTGCCTTATCCCTCTCTCCCTCAGACACAGTGCTGCCTAATCCCTCTCTCTCCCTCAGACACAGTGCTGCCTTATCCCTCTCTCCCTCAGACACAGTGCTGCCTTATCCCTCTCTCCCTCAGACACAGTGCTGCCTTATCCCTCTCTCCCTCAGACACAGTGCTGCCTTATCCCTCTCTCTCTCTCAGACACAGTGCTGCCTTATCCCTCTCTCCCTCAGACACAGTGCTGCCTTATCCCTCTCTCCCTCAGACACAGTGCTGCCTTATCCCTCTCTCCCTCAGACACAGTGCTGCCTTATCCCTCTCTCTCTCAGACACAGTGCTGCCTTATCCCTCTCTCTCTCAGGCACAGTGCTGCCTTATCCCTCTCTCTCTCAGACACAGTGCTGCCTTATCCCTCTCTCTCCCTCAGACACAGTGCTGCCTTATCCCTATCTCTCTCCGTCAGACACAGTGCTGCCTTATCCCTCTCTCTCTCAGACACAGTGCTGCCTTATCCCTCTATCTCCCTCAGACACAGTGCTGCCTTATCCCTCTCTCCCTCAGACACAGTGCTGCCTTATCCCTCTGTCCCTCAGACACAGTGCTGTCTTCTCCCTCTCTCTCTCAGACACAGTGCTGCCTTATCCCTCTCTCTCCCTCAGACACAGTGCTGCCTTATCCCTCTCTCTCTCTCAGACACAGTGCTGCCTTATCCCTCTCTCTCCCAGACACAGTGCTGCCTTATCCCTCTCTCTCTCTCAGACACAGTGCTGCCTTATCCCTCTCTCTCTCAGACACAGTGCTGCCTTATCCCTCTCTCTCTCAGACACAGTGCTGCCTTAACCCTCTCTCTCCCTCAGACACAGTGCTGCCTTATCCCTCCCTCCCTCAGACACAGTGCTGCCTTATCCCTCTCTCTCCCTCAGACACAGTGCTGCCTTATCCCTCCCTCCCTCAGACACAGTGCTGCCTTATCCCTCTCTCTCCCTCAGACACAGTGCTGCCTTATCCCTCTCTCTCTCTCAGACACAGTGCTGCCTTATCCCTCTCTCTCTCTCAGACACAGTGCTGCCTTATCCCTCTCTCCCTCAGACACATTGCTGCCTTATCCCTCTCTCCCTCAGACACAGTGCTGCCTTATCCCTCTCTCTCCCTCAGACACAGTGCTGCCTTATCCCTCTCTCTCTCAGACACAGTGCTGCCTTATCCCTCTCTCCCTCAGACACATTGCTGCCTTATCCCTCTCTCTCTCTCAGACACAGTGCTGCCTTATCGCTCTCTCTCTCAGACACAGTGCTGCCTTATCCCTCTCTCTCTCAGACACAGTGCTGCCTTATCCCTCTCTCTCTCAGACACAGTGCTGCCTTATCCCTCTCTCTCCCTCAGACACAGTTCTGACTTATCCCTCTCTCTCCCTCAGACACAGTGCTGCCTTATCCCTCTCTCTCCCTCAGACACAGTGCTGCCTTATCCCTCTCTCTCTCTCTCAGACACAGTGCAGCCTTATCCCTCTCTCCCTCAGACACAGTGCTGCCTTATCCCTCTCTCTCTCAGACACAGTGCTGCCTTATCCCTCTCTGTGCCTCAGACACAGTGCTGCCTTATCCCTCTCTCTCTCTCAGACACAGTGCTGCCTTATCCCTCTCTCCCTCAGACACAGTGCTGCCTTATCCCTCTCTCCCTCAGACACAGTGCTGCCTTATCCCTCTCTCTCTCAGACACAGTGCTGCCTTATCCCTCTCTCTCCCTCAGACACAGTGCTGCCTTATCCCTCTCTCTCTCAGACACAATGCTGCCTTATCCCTCTCTCCCTCAGACACAGTGCTGCCTTATCCCTCTCTCCCTCAGACACAGTGCTGCCTTATCCCTCTCTCTCTCAGACACAGTGCTGCCTTATCCCTCTCTCTCCCTCAGACACAGTGCTGCCTTATCCCTCTCTCTCTCAGACACAATGCTGCCTTATCCCTCTCTCCCTCAGACACAGTGCTGCCTTATCCCTCTCTCTCCCTCAGACACAGTGCTGCCTTATCCCTCTCTCTCTCAGACACAATGCTGCCTTATCCCTCTCTCTCCCTCAGACACAGTGCTGCCTTATCCCTCTCTCTCCCTCAGACACAGTGCTGCCTTATCCCTCTCTCCCTCAGACACAGTGCTGCCTTATCCCTCTCTCTCCCTCAGACACAGTGCTGCCTTATCCCTCTCTCTCCCTCAGACACAGTGCTGCCTTATCCCTCTCTCCCGCAGACACAGTGCTGCCTTATCCCTCTCTCCCTCAGACACAGTACTGCCTTATCCCTCTCTCTCTCAGACACAGTGCTGCCTTATCCCTCTCTCCCTCAGACACAGTGCTGCCTTATCCCTCTCTCTCTCAGACACAGTGCTGCCTTATCCCTCTCTCTCCCTCAGACACAGTGCTGCCTTATCCCTCTCTCCCTCAGACACAGTGCTGCCTTATCCCTCTCTCCCTCAGACACAGTGCTGCCTTATCCCTCTCTCTCAGACACAGTGCTGCCTTATCCCTCTCTCTCTCTCTCAGACACAGTGCAGCCTTATCCCTCTCTCTCTCAGACACAGTGCTGCCTTATCCCTCTCTGTGCCTTAGACACAGTGCTGCCTTATCCCTCTCTCTCTCAGACACAGTGCTGCCTTATCCCTCTATCCCGCAGACACAGTGCTGCCTTATCCCTCTCTCCCTCAGACACAGTACTGCCTTATCCCTCTCTCTCTCAGACACAGTGCTGCCTTATCCCTCTCTCCCTCAGACACAGTGCTGCCTTATCCCTCTCTCTCTCAGACACAGTGCTGCCTTATCCCTCTCTCTCCCTCAGACACAGTGCTGCCTTATCCCTCTCTCCCTCAGACACAGTGCTGCCTTATCCCTCTCTCCCTCAGACACAGTGCTGCCTTATCCCTGTCTCTCTCTCAGACACAGTGCTGCCTTATCCCTCTCTCTGAGACACAGTGCTGCCTTATCCCTCTCTCTCCCTCAGACACAGTGCTGCCTTATCCCTCTCTCCCTCAGACACAGTGCTGCCTTATCCCTGTCTCTCCCTCAGACACAGTGCTGCCTTATCCCTCTCTCTCTCTCAGACACAGTGCTGCCTTATCCCTCTCTCTCTCAGACACAGTGCTGCCTTATCCCTCTCTCTCCCTCAGACACAGTGCTGCCTTATCCCTCTCTCCCTCAGACACAGTGCTGCCTTATCCCTCTCTCCCTCAGACACAGTGCTGCCTTATCCCTCTCTCTCTCTCAGACACAGTGCTGCCTTATCCCTCTCTCTCTCTCTCAGACACAGTGCAGCCTTATCCCTCTCTCTCTCAGACACAGTGCTGCCTTATCCCTCTCTGTGCCTTAGACACAGTGCTGCCTTATCCCTCTCTCTCTCAGACACAGTGCTGCCTTATCCCTCTATCCCGCAGACACAGTGCTGCCTTATCCCTCTCTCCCTCAGACACAGTACTGCCTTATCCCTCTCTCTCTCAGACACAGTGCTGCCTTATCCCTCTCTCCCTCAGACACAGTGCTGCCTTATCCCTCTCTCTCTCAGACACAGTGCTGCCTTATCCCTCTCTCTCCCTCAGACACAGTGCTGCCTTATCCCTCTCTCCCTCAGACACAGTGCTGCCTTATCCCTCTCTCCCTCAGACACAGTGCTGCCTTATCCCTGTCTCTCTCTCAGACACAGTGCTGCCTTATCCCTCTCTCTGAGACACAGTGCTGCCTTATCCCTCTCTCTCCCTCAGACACAGTGCTGCCTTATCCCTCTCTCCCTCAGACACAGTGCTGCCTTATCCCTGTCTCTCCCTCAGACACAGTGCTGCCTTATCCCTCTCTCTCTCTCAGACACAGTGCTGCCTTATCCCTCTCTCCCTCAGACACTGTGCTGCCTTATCCCTCTCTCCCTCAGACACAGTGCTGCCTTATCCCTCTCTCCCTCAGACACAGTGCTGCCTTATCCCTCTCTCTCTCACAGACACAGTGCTGCCTTATCGCTCTCTCCCTCAGACACAGTTCTGACTTATCCCTCTCTCTCCCTCAGACACAGTGCTGCCTTATCCCTCTCTCTCTCTCAGACACAGTGCTTCCTTATCCCTCTCTCTCTCTCAGACACAGTGCTGCCTTATCCCTCTCTCTCTCAGACACAGTGCTGCCTTATCCCTCTCTCTCTCAGACACAGTGCTGCCTTATCCCTCTCTCTCTCTCAGACACAGTTCTGACTTATCCCTCTCTCTCCCTCAGACACAGTGCTGCCTTATCCCTCTCTCTCTCTCAGACACAGTGCTTCCTTATCCCTCTCTCTCTCTCAGACACAGTGCTGCCTTATCCCTCTCTCTCTCAGACACAGTGCTGCCTTATCCCTCTCTCTCTCAGACACAGTGCTGCCTTATCCCTCTCTCTCTCAGACACAGTGCTGCCTTATCCCTCTCTCTCCCTCAGACACAGTGCTGCCTTATCCCTCTCTCCCTCAGACACAGTGCTGCCTTATCCCTCTCTCCCTCAGACACAGTGCTGCCTTATCCCTCTCTCCCTCAGACACAGTGCTGCCTTATCCCTCTCTCCCTCAGACACAGTGCTGCCTTATCCCTCTCTCTCCCTCAGACACAGTGCTGCATTATCCCTCTCTCTCCATCAGACACAGTGCTGCCTTATCCCTCTCTCACTCAGACACAGTGCTGCCGTATCCCTCTCTCTCCCTCAGACACAGTGCTGCCTTATCCCTCTCTCTTCCTCAGACACAGTGCTGCCTTATCCCTCTCTCTCCCTCAGACACAGTGCTGCCTTATCCCTCTCTCTTCCTCAGACACAGTGCTGCCTTATCCCTCTCTCTCCCTCAGACACAGTGCTGCATTATCCCTCTCTCTCCCTCAGACACAGTGCTGCCTTATCCCTCTCTCACTCAGACACAGTGCTGCCGTATCCCTCTCTCTCCCTCAGACACTGTGCTGCCTTATGCCTCTCTCTCTCAGACACAGTGCTGCCTTATCCCTGTCTCTCTCTCAGACACAGTGCTGCCTTATCCCTCTCTCTCTCTCAGACACAGTGCTGCCTTATCCCTCTCTCTCCCTCAGACACAGTGCTGCCTTATCCCTCTCTCTCTCTCAGACACAGTGCTGCCTTATCCCTCTCTCTCTCAGACACAGTGCTGCCTTATCCCTCTCTCCCTCAGACACAGTGCTGCCTTATCCCTCTCTCTCTCAGACACAGTGCTGCCTTATCCCTCTCTCTCCCTCAGACACAGTGCTGCCTTATCCCTCTCTCCCTCAGACACAGTGCTGCCTTATCCCTCTCTCCCTCAGACACAGTGCTGCCTTATCCCTCTCTCTCTCTCAGACACAGTGCTGCCTTATCCCTCTCTCTCTCTCTCAGACACAGTGCAGCCTTATCCCTCTCTCTCTCAGACACAGTGCTGCCTTATCCCTCTCTGTGCCTTAGACACAGTGCTGCCTTATCCCTCTCTCTCTCAGACACAGTGCTGCCTTATCCCTCTATCCCGCAGACACAGTGCTGCCTTATCCCTCTCTCCCTCAGACACAGTACTGCCTTATCCCTCTCTCTCTCAGACACAGTGCTGCCTTATCCCTCTCTCCCTCAGACACAGTGCTGCCTTATCCCTCTCTCTCTCAGACACAGTGCTGCCTTATCCCTCTCTCTCCCTCAGACACAGTGCTGCCTTATCCCTCTCTCCCTCAGACACAGTGCTGCCTTATCCCTCTCTCCCTCAGACACAGTGCTGCCTTATCCCTGTCTCTCTCTCAGACACAGTGCTGCCTTATCCCTCTCTCTGAGACACAGTGCTGCCTTATCCCTCTCTCTCCCTCAGACACAGTGCTGCCTTATCCCTCTCTCCCTCAGACACAGTGCTGCCTTATCCCTGTCTCTCCCTCAGACACAGTGCTGCCTTATCCCACTCTCTCTCAGACACAGTGCTGCCTTATCCCTCTCTCTCTCTCAGACACAGTGCTGCCTTATCCCTCTCTCTCTCTCAGACACAGTGCTGCCTTATCCCTCTCTCCCTCAGACACTGTGCTGCCTTATCCCTCTCTCCCTCAGACACAGTGCTGCCTTATCCCTCTCTCCCTCAGACACAGTGCTGCCTTATCCCTCTCTCTCTCACAGACACAGTGCTGCCTTATCGCTCTCTCCCTCAGACACAGTTCTGAATTATCCCTCTCTCTCCCTCAGACACAGTGCTGCCTTATCCCTCTCTCTCTCTCAGACACAGTGCTGCCTTATCCCTCTCTCCCTCAGACACAGTGCTGCCTTATCCCTCTCTCCCTCAGACACAGTGCTTCCTTATCCCTCTCTCTCTCTCAGACACAGTGCTGCCTTATCCCTCTCTCTCTCAGACACAGTGCTGCCTTATCCCTCTCTCTCTCAGACACAGTGCTGCCTTATCCCTCTCTCTCTCAGACACAGTGCTGCCTTATCCCTCTCTCTCTCAGACACAGTGCTGCCTTATCCCTCTCTCTCCCTCAGACACAGTGCTGCCTTATCCCTCTCTCCCTCAGACACAGTGCTGCCTTATCCCTCTCTCCCTCAGACACAGTGCTGCCTTATCCCTCTCTCCCTCAGACACAGTGCTGCCTTATCCCTCTCTCTCCCTCAAACAGAGTGCTGCCTTATCCCTCTCTCCCTCAGACACAGTGCTGCCTTATCCCTCTCTCTCTCAGATACAGTGCTGCCTTATCCCTCTCTCCCTCAGACACAATGCTGCCTTATCCCTCTCTCCCTCACACACAGTGCTGCCTTATCTCTCTCTCTCTCTCAGACACAGTGCTGCCTTATCCCTCTCTCCCTCAGACACAGTGCTGCCTTATCCCTCTCTCTCCCTCAGACACAGTGCTGCATTATCCCTCTCTCTCCCTCAGACACAGTGCTGCATTATCCCTCTCTCTCCCTCAGACACAGTGCTGCCTTATCCCTCTCTCACTCAGACACAGTGCTGCCGTATCCCTCTCTCTCCCTCAGACACAGTGCTGCCTTATCCCTCTCTCTTCCTCAGACACAGTGCTGCCTTATCCCTCTCTCTCCCTCAGACACAGTGCTGCCTTATCCCTCTCTCTTCCTCAGACACAGTGCTGCCTTATCCCTCTCTCTCCCTCAGACACAGTGCTGCATTATCCCTCTCTCTCCCTCAGACACAGTGCTGCCTTATCCCTCTCTCACTCAGACACAGTGCTGCCGTATCCCTCTCTCTCTCCCTCAGACACTGTGCTGCCTTATGCCTCTCTCTCTCAGACACAGTGCTGCCTTATCCCTCTCTCTCTCTCAGACACAGTGCTGCCTTATCCCTCTCTCTCTCTCAGACACAGTGCTGCCTTATCCCTCTCTCTCCCTCAGACACAGTGCTGCCTTATCCCTCTCTCTCTCTCAGACACAGTGCTGCCTTATCCCTCTCTCTCTCAGACACAGTGCTGCCTTATCCCTCTCTCTCTCAGACACAGTGCTGCCTTATCCCTCTCTCTCTCAGACATAGTGCTGCCTTATCCCTCTCTCTCTCAGACACAGTGCTGCCTTATCCCTCTCTCTCTCAGACACAGTGCTGCCTTATCCCTCTCTCTCTCCCTCAGACACAGTGCTGCCTTATCCCTCTCTCTCTCTCAGACACAGTGCTGCCTTATCCCTCTCTCTCTCTCAGACACAGTGCTGCCTTATCCCTCTCTCTCTCTCAGACACAGTGCTGCCTTATCCCTCTCTCTCTCCCTCAGACACAGTGCTGCCTTATCCCTCTCTCTCTCAGACACAGTGCTGCCTTATCCCTCTCTCCCTCAGACACAGTGCTGCCTTATCCCTCTCTCTCCCTCAGACACAGTGCTGCCTTATCACTCTCTCTCTCAGACACAGTGCTGCCTTATCCCTCTCTCTCTCTCAGACACAGTGCTGCCTTATCCCTCTCTCCCTCAGACACAGTGCTGCCTTATCCCTCTCTCTCCCTCAGACACAGTGCTGCCTTAACCCTCTCTCGCACAGACACAGTGCTGCCTTATCCCTCTCTCTCTCTCTCAGACACAGTGCTGCCTTATCCCTCTCTCTCTCTCAGACACAGTGCTGCCTTATCCCTCTCTCTCTCTCAGACACAGTGCTGCCTTATCCCTCTCTCCCTCTCAGACACAGTGCTGCCTTATCCCTCTCTCTCTCCCTCAGACACAGTGCTGCCTTATCCCTCTCTCTCTCAGACACAGTGCTGCCTTATCCCTCTCTCTCAGACACAGTGCTGCCTTATCCCTCTCTCCCTCAGACACAGTGCTGCCTTATCCCTCTCTCTCTCAGACACAGCGCTGCCTTATCCCTCTCTCCCTCAGACACAGTGCTGCCTTATCCCTCTCTCTCTCTCAGACACAGTGCTGCCTTATCCCACTCTCTCCCTCAGACACAGTGCTGCCTTATCCCTCTCTCTCCCTCAGACACAGTGCTGCCTTATCCCTCTCTCCCTCAGACACAGTGCTGCCTTATCCCTCTCTCCCTCAGACACAGTGCTGCCTTATCCCTCTCTCTCTCTCAGACACAGTGCTGCCTTATCCCTCTCCCTCAGACACAGTGCTGCCTTATCCCTCTCTCTCTCAGACACAGTGCTGCCTTATCCCTCTCCCTCAGACACAGTGCTGCCTTATCCCTCTCTCCCTCACACACAGTGCTGCCTTATCCCTCTCTCCCTCAGACACAGTGCTGCCTTATCCCTCTCTCTCCCTCAGACACAGTGCTGCCTTATCCCTCTCTCTCCCTCAGACACATTGCTTCCTTATCCCTCTCTCTCTCAGACACAGTGCTGCCTTATCCCTCTCTCTCAGACACAGTGCTGCCTTATCCCTCTC
Organism: Chiloscyllium punctatum; assembly: GCF_047496795.1. NCBI lineage: Eukaryota > Metazoa > Chordata > Chondrichthyes > Orectolobiformes > Hemiscylliidae > Chiloscyllium > Chiloscyllium punctatum. The sequence goes on from NW_027310631.1 coordinate 32,491, forward strand.
TCCCTCAGACACAGTGCTGCCTTATCCCTCTCTCCCTCAGACACAGTGCTGCCTAATCCCTCTCTCTCCCTGAGACACAGTGCTGCCTTATCCCTCTCTCCCTCAGACACAGTGCTGCCTTATCCCTCTCTCCCTCAGACACAGTGCTGCCTTATCCCTCTCTCCCTCAGACACAGTGCTGCCTTATCCCTCTCTCTCTCTCAGACACAGTGCTGCCTTATCCCTCTCTCCCTCAGACACAGTGCTGCCTTATCCCTCTCTCCCTCAGACACAGTGCTGCCTTATCCCTCTCTCCCTCAGACACGGTGCTGCCTTATCCCTCTCTCTCTCTCAGACACAGTGCTGCCTTATCCCTCTCTCCCTCAGACACAGTGCTGCCTTATCCCTCTCTCTCTCTCAGACACAGTGCTGCCTTATCCCTCTCTCTCCCTCAGACACAGTGCTGCCTTATCTCTCTCTCTCCCTCAGACACAGTGCTGCCTTATCCCTCTCTCCCTCAGACACAGTGCTGCCTTATCCCTCTCTCTCTCTCAGACACAGTGCTGCCTTATCCCTCTCTCTCCCTCAGACACAGTGCTGCCTTATCCCTCTCTCTCTCAGACACAATGCTGCCTTATCCCTCTCTCTCTCAGACACAGTGCTGCCTTATCCCTCTCTCTCCCTCAGACACAGTGCTGCCTTATCCCTCTCTCTCACTCAGACACAGTGCTGCCTTATCCCTCTCTCTCCCTCAGACACAGTGGTGCCTTATCCCTCTCTCTCTCTCTCAGACACAGTGCTGCCTTATCCCTCTCTGTGCCTCAGACACAGTGCTGCCTTATCCCTCTCTCTCTCAGACACAGTGCTGCCTTATCCCTCTCTCCCGCAGACACAGTGCTGCCTTATCCCTCTCTCCCTCAGACACAGTACTGCCTTATCCCTCTCTCTCTCTCTCAGACACAGTGCTGCCTTATCCCTCTCTCTCTCTCTCAGACACAGTGCAGCCTTATCCCTCTCTCTCTCAGACACAGTGCTGCCTTATCCCTCTCTGTGCCTTAGACACAGTGCTGCCTTATCCCTCTCTCTCTCAGACACAGTGCTGCCTTATCCCTCTCTCCCGCAGACACAGTGCTGCCTTATCCCTCTCTCCCTCAGACACAGTACTGCCTTATCCCTCTCTCTCTCAGACACAGTGCTGCCTTATTCCTCTCTCCCTCAGACACAGTGCTGCCTTATCCCTCTCTCTCTCAGACACAGTGCTGCCTTATCCCTCTCTCTCCCTCAGACACAGTGCTGCCTTATCCCTCTCTCCCTCAGACACAGTGCTGCCTTATCCCTCTCTCCCTCAGACACAGTGCTGCCTTATCCCTGTCTCTCTCTCAGACACAGTGCTGCCTTATCCCTCTCTCTGAGACACAGTGCTGCCTTATCCCTCTCTCTCCCTCAGACACAGTGCTGCCTTATCCCTCTCTCCCTCAGACACAGTGCTGCCTTATCCCTGTCTCTCCCTCAGACACAGTGCTGCCTTATCCCTCTCTCTCTCTCAGACACAGTGCTGCCTTATCCCTCTCTCCCTCAGACACTGTGCTGCCTTATCCCTCTCTCCCTCAGACACAGTGCTGCCTTATCCCTCTCTCTCTCAGATACAGTGCTGCCTTATCCCTCTCTCTCCCTCAGACACAGTGCTGCCTTATCCCTCTCTCTCTCTCAGACACAGTTCTGACTTATCCCTCTCTCTCCCTCAGACACAGTGCTGCCTTATCCCTCTCTCTCTCTCAGACACAGTGCTTCCTTATCCCTCTCTCTCTCTCAGACACAGTGCTGCCTTATCCCTCTCTCTCTCAGACACAGTGCTGCCTTATCCCTCTCTCTCTCAGACACAGTGCTGCCTTATCCCTCTCTCTCTCAGACACAGTGCTGCCTTATCCCTCTCTCTCTCAGACACAGTGCTGCCTTATCCCTCTCTCTCCCTCAGACACAGTGCTGCCTTATCCCTCTCTCCCTCAGACACAGTGCTGCCTTATCCCTCTCTCCCTCAGACACAGTGCTGCCTTATCCCTCTCTCCCTCAGACACAGTGCTGCCTTATCCCTCTCTCTCCCTCAAACAGAGTGCTGCCTTATCCCTCTCTCCCTCAGACACAGTGCTGCCTTATCCCTCTCTCTCTCAGATACAGTGCTGCCTTATCCCTCTCTCCCTCAGACACAATGCTGCCTTATCCCTCTCTCTCCCTCAGACACAGTGCTGCCTTATCCCTCTCTCCCTCAGACACAATGCTGCCTTATCCCTCTCTCTCCCTCAGACACAATGCTGCCTTATCCCTCTCTCTCCCTCAGACACAATGCTGCCTTATCCCTCTCTCTCCCTCAGACACAGTGCTGCCTTATCTCTCTCTCTCTCTCAGACACAGTGCTGCCTTATCCCTCTCTCCCTCAGACACAGTGCTGCCTTATCCCTCTCTCTCCCTCAGACACAGTGCTGCATTATCCCTCTCTCTCCCTCAGACACAGTGCTGCCTTATCCCTCTCTCCCTCAGACACAGTGCTGCCTTATCCCTCTCTCTCCCTCAGACACAGTGCTGCATTATCCCTCTCTCTCCCTCAGACACAGTGCTGCCTTATCCCTCTCTCACTCAGACACAGTGCTGCCGTATCCCTCTCTCTCCCTCAGACACAGTGCTGCCTTATCCCTCTCTCTTCCTCAGACACAGTGCTGCCTTATCCCTCTCTCTCCCTCAGACACAGTGCTGCCTTATCCCTCTCTCTCCCTCAGACACAGTGCTGCCTTATCCCTCTCTCTCCCTCAGACACAGTGCTGCATTATCCCTCTCTCACTCAGACACAGTGCTGCCGTATCCCTCTCTCTCCCTCAGACACTGTGCTGCCTTATGCCTCTCTCTCTCAGACACAGTGCTGCCTTATCCCTGTCTCTCTCTCAGACACAGTGCTGCCTTATCCCTCTCTCTCTCTCAGACACAGTGCTGCCTTATCCCTCTCTCTCCCTCAGACACAGTGCTGCCTTATCCCTCTCTCTCTCTCAGACACAGTGCTGCCTTATCCCTCTCTCTCTCAGACACAGTGCTGCCTTATCCCTCTCTCTCTCAGACACAGTGCTGCCTTATCCCTCTCTCTCTCAGACACAGTGCTGCCTTATCCCTCTCTCTCTCAGACACAGTGCTGCCTTATCCCTCTCTCTCTCAGACACAGTGCTGCCTTATCCCTATCTCTCTCCCTCAGACAGAGTGCTGCCTTATCCCTCTCTCTCTCTCAGACACAGTGCTGCCTTATCCCTCTCTCTCTCTCAGACACAGTGCTGCCTTATCCCTCTCTCTCTCTCAGACACAGTGCTGCCTTATCCCTCTCTCTCTCCCTCAGACACAGTGCTGCCTTATCCCTCTCTCTCTCAGACACAGTGCTGCCTTATCCCTCTCTCCCTCAGACACAGTGCTGCCTTATCCCTCTCTCTCCCTCAGACACAGTGCTGCCTTATCACTCTCTCTCTCAGACACAGTGCTGCCTTATCCCTCTCTCTCTCTCAGACACAGTGCTGCCTTATCCCTCTCTCCCTCAGACACAGTGCTGCCTTATCCCTCTCTCTCCCTCAGACACAGTGCTGCCTTAACCCTCTCTCGCACAGACACAGTGCTGCCTTATCCCTCTCTCTCTCTCTCAGACACAGTGCTGCCTTATCCCTCTCTCTCTCTCAGACACAGTGCTGCCTTATCCCTCTCTCTCTCTCAGACACAGTGCTGCCTTATCCCTCTCTCTCTCCCTCAGACACAGTGCTGCCTTATCCCTCTCTCTCTCAGACACAGTGCTGCCTTATCCCTCTCTCTCTCAGACACAGTGCTGCCTTATCCCTCTCTCTCTCAGACACAGTGCTGCCTTATCCCTCTCTCCCTCTCAGACACAGTGCTGCCTTATCCCTCTCTCTCCCTCAGACACAGTGCTGCCTTATCCCTCTCTCCCTCTCAGACACAGTGCTGCCTTATCCCTCTCTCTCTCTCAGACACAGTGCTGCCTTATCCCTCTCTCTCTCTCAGACACAGTGCTGCCTTATCCCTCTCTCCCTCAGACACAGTGCTGCCTTATCCCTCTCTCCCTCAGACACAGTGCTGCCTTATCCCTCTCTCTCTCAGACACAGTGCTGCCTTATCCCTCTCTCTCCCTCAGACACAGTGCTGCCTTATCCCTCTCTCTCCCTCAGACACAGTGCTGCCTTATCTCTCTCTCTCTCAGACACAGTGCTGCCTTATCCCTCTCTCCCTCTCAGACACAGTGCTGCCTTATCCCTCTCTCCCTCAGACACAGTGCTGCCTTATCCCTCTCTCTCTCAGACACAGTGTTGCCTTATCCCTCTCTCTCTCAGACACAGTGCTGCCTTATCACTCTCTCTCTCAGACACAGTGCTGCCTTATCCCTCTCTCTCTCTCAGACACAGTGCTGCCTTATCCCTCTGTCCCTCAGACACAGTGCTGCCTTATCCCTCTCCCTCAGACACAGTGCTGCCTTATCCCTCTCTCTCTCAGACACAGTGCTGCCTTATCCCTCTCCCTCAGACACAGTGCTGCCTTATCCCTCTCTCCCTCAGACACAGTGCTGCCTTATCCCTCTCTCTCCCTCAGACACATTGCTTCCTTATCCCTCTCTCTCTCAGACACAGTGCTGCCTTATCCCTCTCTCTCAGACACAGTGCTGCCTTATCCCTCTCTCTCTCAGACACAGTGCTGCCTTATCCCTCTCTCTCAGACACAGTGCTGCCTTATCCCTCTCTCCCTCAGACACAGTGCTGCCTTATCCCTCTCTCTCCCTCAGACACAGTGCTGCCTTATCCCTCTCTCTCTCTCAGACACAGTGCTGCCTTATCCCTCTCTCCCTCAGACACAGTGCTGCCTTATCCCTCTCTCTCAGACACAGTGCTGCCTTATCCCTCTCTCCCTCAGACACAGTGCTGCCTTATCCCTCTCTCCCTCAGATACAGTGCTGCCTTATCCCTCTCTCTCTCTCAGACACAGTGCTGCCTTATCCCTCTCTCCCTCAGACACAGTGCTGCCTTATCCCTCTCTCTCTCTCAGACACAGTGCTGCCTTATCCCTCTCTCTCTCTCAGGCACAGTGCTGCCTTATCACTCTCTCTCTCAGACACAGTGTTGCCTTATCCCTCTCTCTCTCAGACACAGTGCTGCCTTATCCCTCTCTCTCCCTCAGACACAGTGCTGCCTTATCCCTCTCTCCCTCAGACACAGTGCTGCCTTATCCCTCTCTCTGAGACACAGTGCTGCCTTATCCCTCTCTCCCTCAGACACAGTGCTGCCTTATCCCTCTCTCTCCCTCAGGCACAGTGCTGCCTTATCCCTCTCTCTCTCAGACACAGTGCTGCCTTATCCCTCTCTCCCTCAGACACAGTGCTGCCTTATCCCTCTCTCTCTCAGACACAGTGCTGCCTTATCCCTCTCTCTCCCTCAGACACAGTGCTGCCTTATCCCTCTCTCTCTCAGACACAGTGCTGCCTTATCCCTCTGTCTCTCTCAGACACAGTGCTGCCTTATCCCTCTCTCTTTCAGACACAGTGCTGCCTTATCCCTCTCTCTCAGACACAGTGCTGCCTTATCCCTGTCTCTCAGACACAGTGCTGCATTATCCCTCTCTCTCTCAGACACAGTGCTGCATTATCCCTCTCTCTCTCAGACACAGTGCTGCCTTATCCCTCTCTCTCTCAGACACAGTGCTGCCTTATCCCTCTCTCTCCCTCAGACACAGTGCTGCCTTGTCCCTCTCTCTCTCAGACACAGTGCTGCCTTATCCCTCTCTCTCAGACACAGTGCTGCCTTATCCCTCTCTCTCTCAGACACAGTGCTGCCTTATCCCTCTCTCCCTCAGACACAGTGCTGCCTTATCCCTCTCTCTCTCTCAGACACAGTGCTGCCTTATCCCTCTCTCTCAGTCACAGTGCTGCCTTATCCCTCTCTCTCTCTCTCAGACACAGTGCTGCCTTATCCCTCTCTCTCTCTCAGACACAGTGCTGCCTTATCCCTCTCTCTCTCTCAGACACAGTGCTGCCTTATCCCTCTCTCTCCCTCAGACACAGTGCTGCCTTATCCCTCTCTTCCTCAGACACAGTGCTGCCTTATCCCTCTCTCTCTCTCAGACACAGTGCTGCCTTATCCCTCTCTCCCTCAGACACAGTGCTGCCTTATCCCTCTCTCTCTCTCAGACACAGTGCTGCCTTATCCCTCTCTCTCCCTCAGACACAGTGCTGCCTTATCCCTCTCTCTCCCTCAGACACAGTGCTGCCTTATCCCTCTCTCTCTCAGACACAGTGCTGCCTTATCCCTCTCTCTCTCAGACACAGTGCTGCCTTATCCCTCTCTCTCCCTCAGACACAGTGCTGCCTTATCCCTCTCTCTCAGACACAGTGCTGCCTTATCCCTCTCTCCCTCAGACACAGTGCTGCCTTATCCCTCTCTCCCTCAGACACAGTGCTGCCTTATCCCTCTCTCTCTCTCAGACACAGTGCTGCCTTATGCCTCTCTCTCCCTCAGACACAGTGCTGCCTTATCCCTCTCTCCCTCAGACACAGTGCTGCCTTATCCCTCTCTCCCTCAGACACAGTGCTGCCTTATCCCTCTCTCTCAGACACAGTGCTGACTTATCCCTCTCTCCCTCAGACACAGTGCTGCCTTATCCCTCTCTCCCTCAGACACAGTGCTGCCTTATCCCTCTCTCTCTCTCAGACACAGTGCTGCCTTATCCCTCTCTCTCCCTCAGACACAGTGCTGCCTTATCCCTCTCTCTCTCTCAGACACAGTGCTGCCTTATCCCTCTCTCTCTCTCAGGCACAGTGCTGCCTTATCCCTCTCTCTCTCAGACACAGTGTTGCCTTATCCCTCTCTCTCTCAGAGACAGTGCTGCCTTATCCCTCTCTCTCCCTCAGACACAGTGCTGCCTTATCCCTCTCTCCCTCAGACACAGTGCTGCCTTATCCCTCTCTCCCTCAGACACAGTGCTGCCTTATCCCTCTCTCTCCCTCAGGCACAGTGCTGCCTTATCCCTCTCTCTCTCAGACACAGTGCTGCCTTATCCCTCTCTCCCTCAGACACAGTGCTGCCTTATCCCTCTCTCTCTCAGACACAGTGCTGCCTTATCCCTCTCTCTCCCTCAGACACAGTGCTGCCTTATCCCTCTCTCTTTCACACACAGTGCTGCCTTATCCCTCTCTCTCAGACACAGTGCTGCCTTATCCCTGTCTCTCAGACACAGTGCTGCATTATCCCTCTCTCTCTCAGACACAGTGCTGCCTTATCCCTCTCTCTCTCAGACACAGTGCTGCCTTATCCCTCTCTCTCTCAGACACAGTGCTGCCTTATCCCTCTCTCCCTCAGACACAGTGCTGCCTTATCCCTCTCTCTCTCTCAGACACAGTGCTGCCTTATCCCTCTCTCTCTCTCAGACACAGTGCTGCCTTATCCCTCTGTCCCTCAGACACAGTGCTGCCTTATCCCTCTCTCTCTCAGACACAGTGCTGCCTTATCTCTCTCTCTCTCAGACACAGTGCTGCCTTATCCCTCTCTCCCTCAGACACAGTGCTGCCTTATCCCTCTCTCTCTCAGACACAGTGCTGCCTTATCCCTCTCTCCCTCAGACACAGTGCTGCCTTATCCCTCTGTCCCTCAGACACAGTGCTGCCTTATCCCTCTCTCTCTCAGACACAGTGCTGCCTTATCTCTCTCTCTCTCAGACACAGTGCTGCCTTATCCCTCTCTCCCTCAGACACAGTGCTGCCTTATCCCTCTCTCTCCCACAGACACAGTGCTGCCTTATCTCTCTCTCTCTCAGACACAATGCTGCCTTATCCCTCTCTCCCTCAGACACAGTGCTGCCTTATCCCTCTCTCTCTCTCAGACACAGTGCTGCCTTATCCCTCTCTCTCCCTCAGACACAGTGCTGCCTTATCCCTCTCTCTCTCAGACACAGTGCTGCCTTATCCCTCTCTCTCCCTCAGACACAGTGCTGCCTTATCCCTCTCTCCCTCAGACACAGTGCTGCCTTATCCCTCTCTCCCTCAGACACAGTGCTGCCTTATCCCTCTCTCCCTCAGACACAGTGCTGCCTTATCCCTCTCTGTCTCTCAGACAAAGTGCTGCCTTATCCCTCTCTCTCCCTCAGACACAGTGCTGCCTTATCCCTCTCTCTCCCTCAGACACAGTGCTGCCTTATCCCTCTCTCCCTCAGACACAGTGCTGCCTTATCCCTCTCTCTCAGACACAGTGCTGCCTTATCCCTCTCTCCCTCAGACACAGTGCTGCCTTATCCCTCTCTCTCAGACACAGTGCTGCCTTATCCCTCTCTCCCTCAGACACAGTGCTGCCTTATCCCTCTCTCTCTCAGACACAGTGCTGCCTTATCCCTCTCTCCCTCAGACACAGTGCGGCCTTATCCCTCTCTCTCCCTCAGACACAGTGCTGCCTTATCCCTCTCTCTCTCAGACACAGTGCTGCCTTATCCCTCTCTCTCTCAGACACAGTGCTGCCTTATCCCTCTCTCTCTCTCAGACACAGTGCGGCCTTATCACTCTCTGTCCCTCAGACACAGTGCTGCCTTATCCCTCTCTCTCCCTCAGACACAGTGCTGCCTTATCACTCTCTCCCTCAGACACAGTGCGGCCTTATCCCTCTCTCTCCCTCAGACACAGTGCTGCCTTATCCCTCTCTCTCTCAGACACAGTGCTGCCTTATCCCTCTCTGTCCCTCAGACACAGTGCTGCCTTATCCCTCTCTCTCTCAGACACAGTGCTGCCTTATCCCTCTCTCTCTCAGACACAGTGCTGCCTTATCCCTCTCTCTCCCTCAGACACAGTGCTGGTTTATCCCTCTCTTTCCCTCAGACACAGTGCTGCCTTATCCCTCTCTCCGTCAGACACAGTGCTGCCTTATCCCTCTCTTTCCCTCAGACACAGTGCTGCCTTATCCCTCTCTCTCTCAGACACAGTGCTGCCTTATCCCTCTCTCTCCCTCAGACACAGTGCTGCCTTATCCCTCTCTCTCTCTCAGACACAGTGCTGCCTTATCCCTCTCTCTCTCAGACACAGTGCTGCCTTATCCCTCTCTCTCTCAGACACAGTGCTGCCTTATCCCTCTCTCTCCCTCAGACACAGTGCTGCCTTATCCCTCTGTCTCCCTCAGACACAGTGCTGCCTTATCCCTCTCTCCCTCAGACACAGTGCTGCCTTATCCCTCTCTCTCCCTCAGACACAGTGCTGCCTTATCCCTCTCTCCCTCAGACACAGTGCTGCCTTATCCCTCTCTCCCTCAGACACAGTGCTGCCTTATCCCTCTCTCCCTCAGACACGGTGCTGCCTTATCCCTCTCTCTCTCTCAGACACAGTGCTGCCTTATCCCTCTCTCCCTCAGACACAGTGCTGCCTTATCCCTCTCTCCCTCAGACACAGTGCTGCCTTATCCCTCTCTCCGTCAGACACAGTGCTGCCTTATCCCTCTCTCTCTCAGACACAGTGCTGCCTTATCCCTCTCTCTCTCAGACACAGTGCTGCCTTATCCCTCTCTCTCTCAGACACAGTGCTGCCTTATCCCTCTCTCTCCCTCAGACACAGTGCTGCCTTATCCCTATCTCTCTCCCTCAGACACAGTGCTGCCTTATCCCTCTCTCTCTCAGACACAGTGCTGCCTTATCCCTCTATCTCCCTCAGACACAGTGCTGCCTTATCCCTCTCTCCCTCAGACACAGTGCTGCCTTATCCCTCTGTCCCTCAGACACAGTGCTGTCTTCTCCCTCTCTCTCTCAGACACAGTGCTGCCTTATCCCTCTCTCTCCCTCAGACACAGTGCTGCCTTATCCCTCTCTCTCTCTCAGACACAGTGCTGCCTTATCCCTCTCTCTCCCAGACACAGTGCTGCCTTATCCCTCTCTCTCTCTCAGACACAGTGCTGCCTTATCCCCCTCTCTCTCAGACACAGTGCTGCCTTATCCCTCTCTCTCTCAGACACAGTGCTGCCTTAACCCTCTCTCTCCCTCAGACACAGTGCTGCCTTATCCCTCCATCCCTCAGACACAGTGCTGCCTTATCCCTCTCTCTCCCTCAGACACAGTGCTGCCTTATCCCTCTCTCTCTCAGACACAGTGCTGCCTTATCCCTCTCTCCCTCAGACACATTGCTGCCTTATCCCTCTCTCCCTCAGACACAGTGCTGCCTTATCCCTCTCTCTCCCTCAGACACAGTGCTGCCTTATCCCTCTCTCTCTCAGACACAGTGCTGCCCTATCCCTCTCTCTCTCAGACACAGTGCTGCCTTATCCCTCTCTCTCCCTCAGACACAGTGCTGCCTTATCCCTATCTCTCTCCCTCAGACACAGTGCTGCCTTATCCCTCTCTCTCTCAGACACAGTGCTGCCTTATCCCTCTCTCTGCCTCAGACACAGTGCTGCCTTATCCCTCTCTCCCTCAGACACAGTGCTGCCTTATCCCTCTCTCTGCCTCAGACACAGTGCTGCCTTATCCCTCTCTCCCTCAGACACAGTGCTGCCTTATCCCTCTCTCCCTCAGACACAGTGCTGCCTTATCCCTCTCTCTCCCTCAGACACAGTGCTGCCTTATCCCTCTCTCTCTCAGACACAGTGCTGTCTTCTCCCTCTCTCTCTCAGACACAGTGCTGCCTTATCCCTCTCTCTCCCTCAGACACAGTGCTGCCTTATCCCTCTCTCTCCCTCAGACACAGTGCTGCCTTATCCCTCCCTCCCTCAGACACAGTGCTGCCTTATCCCTCTCTCTCTCTCAGACACAGTGCTGCCTTATCCCTCTCTCTCTCAGACACAGTGCTGCCTTATCCCTCTCTCTCTCAGACACAGTGCTGCCTTATCCCTCTCTCTCCCTCAGACACAGTGCTGCCTTATCCCTCTGTCTCCCTCAGACACAGTGCTGCCTTATCCCTCTCTCCCTCAGACACAGTGCTGCCTAATCCCTCTCTCTCCCTCAGACACAGTGCTGCCTTATCCCTCTCTCCCTCAGACACAGTGCTGCCTTATCCCTCTCTCCCTCAGACACAGTGCTGCCTTATCCCTCTCTCCCTCAGACACAGTGCTGCCTTATCCCTCTCTCTCTCTCAGACACAGTGCTGCCTTATCCCTCTCTCCCTCAGACACAGTGCTGCCTTATCCCTCTCTCCTCAGACACAGTGCTGCCTTATCCCTCTCTCCCTCAGACACTGTGCTGCCTTATCCCTCTCTCCCTCAGACACAGTGCTGCCTTATCCCTCTCTCTCTCAGACACAGTGCTGCCTTATCCCTCTCTCTCTCAGACACAGTGCTGCCTTATCCCTCTCTCTCCCTCAGACACAGTGCTGCCTTATCCCTATCTCTCTCCCTCAGACACAGTGCTGCCTTATCCCTCTCTCTCTCAGACACAGTGCTGCCTTATCCCTCTATCTCCCTCAGACACAGTGCTGCCTTATCCCTCTCTCCCTCAGACACAGTGCTGCCTTATCCCTCTGTCCCTCAGACACAGTGCTGTCTTCTCCCTCTCTCTCTCAGACACAGTGCTGCCTTATCCCTCTCTCTCTCAGACACAGTGCTGCCTTATCCCTCTCTCTCCCTCAGACACAGTGCTGCCTTATCCCTCTCTCTCTCTCAGACACAGTGCTGCCTTATCCCTCTCTCTCCCAGACACAGTGCTGCCTTATCCCTCTCTCTCTCTCAGACACAGTGCTGCCTTATCCCTCTCTCTCTCAGACACAGTGCTGCCTTATCCCTCTCTCTCTCAGACACAGTGCTGCCTTAACCCTCTCTCTCCCTCAGACACAGTGCTGCCTTATCCCTCCCTCCCTCAGACACAGTGCTGCCTTATCCCTCTCTCTCCCTCAGACACAGTGCTGCCTTATCCCTCTCTCTCTCAGACACAGTGCTGCCTTATCCCTCTCTCCCTCAGACACATTGCTGCCTTATCCCTCTCTCCCTCAGACACAGTGCTGCCTTATCCCTCTCTCTCCCTCAGACACAGTGCTGCCTTATCCCTCTCTCTCTCAGACACAGTGCTGCCTTATCCCTCTCTCCCTCAGACACATTGCTGCCTTATCCCTCTCTCCCTCAGACACAGTGCTGCCTTATCCCTCTCTCTCCCTCAGACACAGTGCTGCCTTATCCCTCTCTCCCTCAGACACAGTGCTGCCTTATCCCTCTCTCCCTCAGACACAGTGCTGCCTTATCCCTCTCTCTCCCTCAGACACAGTGCTGCCTTATCCCTCTCTCCCTCAGACACAGTGCTGCCCTATCCCTCTCTCTCTCAGACACAGTGCTGCCTTATCCCTCTCTCTCCCTCAGACACAGTGCTGCCTTATCCCTATCTCTCTCCCTCAGACACAGTGCTGCCTTATCCCTCTCTCTCTCAGACACAGTGCTGCCTTATCCCTCTCTCTGCCTCAGACACAGTGCTGCCTTATCCCTCTCTCTCTCCCTCAGACACAGTGCTGCCTTATCCCTCTCTCTCTCAGACACAGTGCTGCCTGATCCCTCTCTCCCTCAGACACAGTGCTGCCTTATCCCTCTCTCTCTCGGACACAGTGCTGCCTTATCCCTCTCTCTCCCTCAGACACAGTGCTGCCTTATCCCTCTCTCCCTCAGACACAGTGCTGCCTTATCCCTCTCTCTCAGACACAGTGCTGCCTTATCCCTCTCTCCCTCAGACACAGTGCTGCCTTATCCCTCTCTCCCTCAGACACAGTGCTGCCTTATCCCTCACTCTCTCTCAGACACAGTGCTGCCTTATCCCTCTCTCCCTCAGACACAGTGCTGCCTTATCCCTCTCTCTCCCTCAGACACAGTGCTGCCTTATCCCTCTCTCTCTCTCAGGCACAGTGCTGCCTTATCACTCTCTCTCTCAGACACAGTGTTGCCTTATCCCTCTCTCCCTCAGGCACAGTGCTGCCTTATCCCTCTCTCTCTCTCAGACACAGTGCTGCCTTATCCCTCTCTCCCTCAGACACAGTGCTGCCTTATCCCTCTCTCTCTCAGACACAGTGCTGCCTTATCCCTCTCTCTCCCTCAGACACAGTGCTGCCTTATCCCCCTCTCCCTCAGACACAGTGCTGCCTTATCCCTCTCTCCCTCAGACACAGTGCTGCATTATCCCTGTCTCTCTCAGACACAGTGCTGCCTTATCCCACTCTCTCTCAGACACAGTGCTGCCTTATCCCTCTCTCTCAGACACAGTGCTGCATTATCCCTCTCTCTCTCAGACACAGTGCTGCCTTATCCCTCTCTCTCCCTCAGACACAGTGCTGCCTTATCCCTCTCTCTCCCTCAGACACAGTGCTGCCTTATCCCTCTCTCTCCCTCAGACGCAGTGCTGCCTTATCCCTCTCTCTCTCAGACACAGTGCTGCCTTATCCCTCTCTCTCAGACACAGTGCTGCATTATCCCTCTCTCTCTCAGACACAGTGCTGCCTTATCCCTCTCTCTCTCAGACACAGTGCTGCCTTATCCTTCTCTCTCCCTCAGACACAGTGCTGCCTTATCCCTCTCTCTCCCTCAGACACAGTGCTGCCTTATCCCTCTCTCTCTCAGACACAGTGCTGCCTTATCCCTCTCTCCCTCAGACACAGTGCTGCCTTATCCCTCTCTCTCTCAGACACAGTGCTGCCTTATCCCTCTCTCTCAGACACAGTGCTGCCTTATCCCTCTCTCTCTCTGACACAGTGCTGCCTTATCCCTCTCTCCCTCAGACACAGTGCTGCCTTATCCCTCTCTCTCTCAGACACAGTGCTGCCTTATCCCTCTCTCTCTCAGACACAGTTCTGACTTATCCCTCTCTCTCTCTCAGTCACAGTGCTGCCTTATCCCTCTCTCTCTCTCTCAGACACAGTGCTGCCTTATCCCTCTCTCTCTCTCAGACACAGTGCTGCCTTATCCCTCTCTCTCTCTCAGACACAGTGCTGCCTAATCCCTCTCTCTCTCTCAGACACAGTGCTGCCTTATCCCTCTCTCTCCCTCAGACACAGTGCTGCCTTATCCCTCTCTCTCTCAGACACAATGCTGCCTTATCCCTCTCTCTCTCAGACACAGTGCTGCCTTATCCCTCTCTCTCCCTCAGACACAGTGCTGCCTTATCCCTCTCTCTCTCAGACACAGTGCTGCCTTATCCCTCTCTCTCCTCAGACACAGTGCTGCCTTATCCCTCTCTCTCCTCAGACACAGTGCTGCCTTATCCCTCTCTCCCTCAGACACAGTGCTGCCTTATCCCTCTCTCTCTCAGACACAGTAGCTGCCTTATCCCTCTCTCTCACAGACACAGTGCTGCCTTATCCCTCTCTCTCCCTCAGACACAGTGCTGCCTTATCCCTCTCTCCCTCAGACACAGTGCTGTCTTATCCCTCTCTCATCCTCAGACACAGTGCTGCCTTATCCCTCTCTCCCTCAGACACAGTGCTGCCTTATCCCTCTCTCCCTCAGACACAGTGCTGCCTTATCCCTCTCTCTCTCAGACACAGTGCTGCCTTATCCCTCTCTCTCCTCAGACACAGTGCTGCCTTATCCCTCTCTCCCTCAGACACAGTGCTGCCTTATCCCTCTCTCTCCCTCAGACACAGTGCTGCCTTATCCCTCTCTCTCCCTCAGACACAGTGCTGCCTTATCCCTCTCTCCCTCAGACACAGTGCTGCCTTATCCCTCTCTCCCTCAGACACAGTGCTGCCTTATCCCTCTCTCTCTCAGACACAGTGCTGCCTTATCCCTCTCTCCTCAGACACAGTGCTGCCTTATCCCTCTCTCTCTCAGACACAGTGCTGCCTTATCCCTCTCTCTCCCTCAGACACAGTGCTGCCTTATCCCTCTCTCTCTCAGACACAGTGCTGCCTTATCCCTCTCTCTCCCTCAGACAGAGTGCTGCCTTATCCCTCTCTCTCTCTCAGACACAGTGCTGCCTTATCCCTCTCTCTCTCTCAGACACAGTGCTGCCTTATCCCTCTCTCTCTCAGACACAGTGCTGCCTTATCCCTCTCTCTCCCTCAGACACAGTGCTGCCTTATCCCTCTCTCCCTCAGACACAGTGCTGCCTTATCCCTCTCTCTCCCTCAGACAGAGTGCTGCCTTATCCCTCTCTCCCTCAGACACAGTGCTGCCTTATCCCTCTCTCTCTCAGATACAGTGCTGCCTTATCCCTCTCTCCCTCAGACACAATGCTGCCTTATCCCTCTCTCCCTCACACACAGTGCTGCCTTATCTCTCTCTCTCTCTCAGACACAGTGCTGCCTTATCCCTCTCTCCCTCAGACACAGTGCTGCCTTATCCCTCTCTCTCCCTCAGACACAGTGCTGCATTATCCCTCTCTCTCCCTCAGACACAGTGCTGCCTTATCCCTCTCTCCCTCAGACACAGTGCTGCCTTATCCCTCTCTCTCCCTCAGACACAGTGCTGCATTATCCCTCTCTCTCCCTCAGACACAGTGCTGCCTTATCCCTCTCTCACTCAGACACAGTGCTGCCGTATCCCTCTCTCTCCCTCAGACACAGTGCTGCCTTATCCCTCTCTCTTCCTCAGACACAGTGCTGCCTTATCCCTCTCTCTCTCTCAGACACAGTGCTGCCTTATCCCTCTCTCTCTCTCAGACACTGTGCTGCCTTATGCCTCTCTCTCTCAGACACAGTGCTGCCTTATCCCTGTCTCTCTCTCAGACACAGTGCTGCCTTATCCCTCTCTCTCTCTCAGACACAGTGCTGCCTTATCCCTCTCTCTCTCAGACACAGTGCTGCCTTATCCCTCTCTCTCTCAGACACAGTGCTGCCTTACCCCTCTCTCTCTCAGACACAGTGCTGCCTTATCCCTCTCTCTCTCCCTCAGACACAGTGCTGCCTTATCCCTCTCTCTCTCTCAGACACAGTGCTGCCTTATCCCTCTCTCTCTCTCAGACACAGTGCTGCCTTATCCCTCTCTCTCTCTCAGACACAGTGCTGCCTTATCCCTCTCTCTCTCCCTCAGACACAGTGCTGCCTTATCCCTCTCTCTCTCAGACACAGTGCTGCCTTATCCCGCTCTCTCTCTCAGACACAGTGCTGCCTTATCCCTCTCTCTCCCTCAGACACAGTGCTGCCTTATCCCTCTCTCTCTCTCAGGCACAGTGCTGCCTTATCACTCTCTCTCTCAGACACAGTGTTGCCTTATCCCTCTCTCTCTCAGACACAGTGCTGCCTTATCCCTCTCTCTCCCTCAGACACAGTGCTGCCTTATCCCTCTCTCTCTCAGACACAGTGCTGCCTTATCCCTGTCTCTCAGACACAGTGCTGCATTATCCCTCTCTCTCTCACACACAGTGCTGCCTTATCCCTCTCTCTCTCAGACACAGTGCTGCCTTATCCCTCTCTCTCAGACACAGTGCTGCATTATCCCTCTCTCTCTCAGACACAGTGCTGCCTTATCCCTCTCTCTCTCAGACACAGTGCTGCCTTATCCCTCTCTCTCCCTCAGACACAGTGCTGCCTTGTCCCTCTCTCTCTTAGACACAGTGCTGCCTTATCCCTCTCTCTCCCTCAGACACAGTGCTGTCTTATCCCTCTCTCTCCCTCAGACACAGTGCTGCCGTATCCCTCTCTCTCTCAGACACAGTGCTGCCTTACCCCTCTCTCCCTCAGACACAGTGCTGCCTTATCCCTCTCTCCCTCAGACACAGTGCTGCCTTATCCCTCTCTCTCTCTCAGACACAGTGCTGCCTTATCCCTCTCTCCCTCAGACACAGTGCTGCCTTATCCCTCTCTCTCCTCAGACACAGTGCTGCCTTATCCCTCTCTCCCTCAGACACAGTGCTGCCTTATCCCTCTCTCTCTCTCTCAGACACAGTGCTGCCTTATCCCTCTCTCCCTCAGACACAGTGCTGCCTTATCCCTCTCTCTCTCAGACACAGTGCTGCCTTATCCCTCTCTCTCCCTCAGACACAGTGCTGCCTTATCCCTCTCTCTCAGACACAGTGCTGCCTTATCCCTCTCTCTCCCTCAGACAGAGTGCTGCCTTATCCCTCTCTCCCTCAGACACAGTGCTGCCTTATCCCTCTCTCCCTCAGACACAGTGCTGCCTTATCCCTCTCTCTCTCTCAGACACAGTGCTGCCTTATGCCTCTCTCTCAGACACAGTGCTGCATTATCCCTCTCTCTCTCAGACACAGTGCTGCCTTATCCCTCTCTCTCTCAGACACAGTGCTGCCTTATCCCTCTCTCTCAGACACAGTGCTGCATTATCCCTCTCTCTCTCAGACACAGTGCTGCCTTATCCCTCTCTCTCCCTCAGACACAGTGCTGCCTTATCCCTCTCTCTCTCTCAGGCACAGTGCTGCCTTATCACTCTCTCTCTCAGACACAGTGTTGCCTTATCCCTCTCTCTCTCAGACACAGTGCTGCCTTATCCCTCTCTCTCCCTCAGACACAGTGCTGCCTTATCCCTCTCTCCCTCAGACACAGTGCTGCCTTATCCCTCTCTCTCTCAGACACAGTGCTGCCTTATCCCTCTGTCTCTCTCAGACACAGTGCTGCCTTATCCCTGTCTCTCAGACACAGTGCTGCATTATCCCTCTCTCTCTCACACACAGTGCTGCCTTATCCCTCTCTCTCTCAGACACAGTGCTGCCTTATCCCTCTCTCTCAGACACAGTGCTGCATTATCCCTCTCTCTCTCAGACACAGTGCTGCCTTATCCCTCTCTCTCTCAGACACAGTGCTGCCTTATCCCTCTCTCTCCCTCAGACACAGTGCTGCCTTGTCCCTCTCTCTCTTAGACACAGTGCTGCCTTATCCCTCTCTCTCCCTCAGACACAGTGCTGTCTTATCCCTCTCTCTCCCTCAGACACAGTGCTGCCGTATCCCTCTCTCTCTCAGACACAGTGCTGCCTTACCCCTCTCTCCCTCAGACACAGTGCTGCCTTATCCCTCTCTCCCTCAGACACAGTGCTGCCTTATCCCTCTCTCTCTCTCAGACACAGTGCTGCCTTATCCCTCTCTCCCTCAGACACAGTGCTGCCTTATCCCTCTCTCTCCCTCAGACACAGTGCTGCCTTATCCCTCTCTCCCTCAGACACAGTGCTGCCTTATCCCTCTCTCTCTCTCTCAGACACAGTGCTGCCTTATCCCTCTCTCCCTCAGACACAGTGCTGCCTTATCCCTCTCTCTCTCAGACACAGTGCTGCCTTATCCCTCTCTCTCCCTCAGACACAGTGCTGCCTTATCCCTCTCTCTCAGACACAGTGCTGCCTTATCCCTCTCTCTCCCTCAGACAGAGTGCTGCCTTATCCCTCTCTCCCTCAGACACAGTGCTGCCTTATCCCTCTCTCCCTCAGACACAGTGCTGCCTTATCCCTCTCTCTCTCTCAGACACAGTGCTGCCTTATCCCTCTCTCCCTCAGACACAGTGCTGCCTTATCCCTCTCTCCCTCAGACACAGTGCTGCCTTATCCCTCTCTCTCAGACACAGTGCTGACTTATCCCTCTCTCCCTCAGACACAGTGCTGCCTTATCCCTCTCTCCCTCAGACACAGTGCTGCCTTATCCCTCTCTCTCTCTCAGACACAGTGCTGCCTTATCCCTCTCTCTCTCTCAGACACAGTGCTGCCTTATCCCTCTCTCTCTCTCAGGCACAGTGCTGCCTTATCCCTCTCTCTCTCAGACACAGTGTTGCCTTATCCCTCTCTCTCTCAGAGACAGTGCTGCCTTATCCCTCTCTCTCCCTCAGACACAGTGCTGCCTTATCCCTCTCTCCCTCAGACACAGTGCTGCCTTATCCCTCTCTCCCTCAGACACAGTGCTGCCTTATCCCTCTCTCTCCCTCAGGCACAGTGCTGCCTTATCCCTCTCTCTCTCAGACACAGTGCTGCCTTATCCCTCTCTCCCTCAGACACAGTGCTGCCTTATCCCTCTCTCCCTCAGACACAGTGCTGCCTTATCCCTCTCTCTCCTCAGGCACAGTGCTGCCTTATCCCTCTCTCTCTCAGACACAGTGCTGCCTTATCCCTCTCTCCCTCAGACACAGTGCTGCCTTATCCCTCTCTCTCTCAGACACAGTGCTGCCTTATCCCTCTCTCTCCCTCAGACACAGTGCTGCCTTATCCCTCTCTCTCTCAGACACAGTGCTGCCTTATCCCTCTCTCCCTCAGACACAGTGCTGCCTTATCCCTCTCTCCCTCAGACACAGTGCTGCCTTATCCCTCTCTCTCCCTCAGGCACAGTGCTGCCTTATCCCTCTCTCTCTCAGACACAGTGCTGCCTTATCCCTCTCTCCCTCAGACACAGTGCTGCCTTATCCCTCTCTCTCTCAGACACAGTGCTGCCTTATCCCTCTCTCTCCCTCAGACACAGTGCTGCCTTATCCCTCTCTCTCTCAGACACAGTGCTGCCTTATCCCTCTCTCTCAGACACAGTGCTGCCTTATCCCTGTCTCTCAGACACAGTGCTGCATTATCCCTCTCTCTCTCAGACACAGTGCTGCCTTATCCCTCTCTCTCTCAGACACAGTGCTGCCTTATCCCTCTCTCTCAGACACAGTGCTGCATTATCCCTCTCTGTCTCAGACACAGTGCTGCCTTATCCCTCTCTCTCTCAGACACAGTGCTGCCTTATCCCTCTCTCTCCCTCAGACACAGTGCTGCCTTGTCCCTCTCTCTCTCAGACACAGTGCTGCCTTATGCCTCTCTCTCAGACACAGTGCTGCCTTATCCCTCTCTCTCTCAGACACAGTGCTGCCTTATCCCTCTCTCTCTCAGACACAGTGCTGCCTTATCCCTCTCTCCCTCAGACACAGTGCTGCCTTATCCCTCTCTCCTCAGACACAGTGCTGCCTTATCCCTCTCTCTCAGACACAGTGCTGCCTTATCCCTCTCTCCCTCAGACACAGTGCTGCCTTATCCCTCTCTCTCCCTCAGACACAGTGCTGCCTTATCCCTCTCTCTCCCTCAGACACAGTGCTGCCTTATCCCTCTCTCTCTCTCAGACACAGTGCTGCTTAATCCCTCTCTCTCTCTCAGACACAGTGCTGCCTTATCCCTCTCTCTCTCTCAGACACAGTGCTGCCTTATCCCTCTCTCTCTCTCAGACACAGTGCTGCCTCATCCCTCTCTCTCAGACACAGTGCTGCCTTATCCCTCTCTCTCTCTCAGACACAGTGCTGCCTTATCCCTCTCTCTCTCAGACACAGTGCTGCCTTATCCCTCTCTCTCCTCACACACAGTGCTGCCTTATCCCTCTCTCCTCAGACACAGTGCTGCCTTATCCCTCTCTCTCTCTCAGACACAGTGCTGCCTTATCCCTCTCTCTCAGACACAGTGCTGCCTTATCCCTCTCTCTCTCAGACACAGTGCTGCCTTATCCCTCTCTCTCTCTCAGACACAGTGCTGCCTTATCCCTCTCTCCCTCAGACACAGTGCTGCCTCATCCCTCTCTCTCAGACACAGTGCTGCCTTATCCTCTCTCTCTCTCAGACACAGTGCTGCCTTATCCCTCTCTCTCTCAGACACAGTGCTGCCTTATCCCTCTCTCCCTCACACACAGTGCTGCCTTATCCCTCTCTCCCTCAGACACAGTGCTGCCTTATCCCTCTCTCCCTCAGACACAGTGCTGCCTTATCCCTCTCTCTCCCTCAGACACAGTGCTGCCTTATCCCTCTCTCTCCCTCAGACACAGTGCTGCCTTATCCCTCTCTCCCTCAGACACAGTGCTGCCTTATCCCTCTCTCTCCCTCAGACACAGTGCTGCCTTATCCCTCTCTCTCCTCAGACACAGTGCTGCCTTATCCCTCTCTCTCCCTCAGACACAGTGCTGCCTTATCCCTCTCTCTCTCAGACACAGTGCTGCCTTATCCCTCTCTCTCCTCAGACACAGTGCTGCCTTATCCCTCTCTCTCTCAGACACAGTGCTGCCTTATCCCTCTCTCCCTCAGACACAGTGCTGCCTTATCCCTCTCTCCCTCAGACACAGTGCTGCCTTATCCCTCTCTCTCTCAGACACAGTGCTGCCTTATCCCTCTCTCTCTCAGACACAGTGCTGCCTTATCCTCTCTCCCTCAGACACAGTGCTGCCTTATCCCTCTCTCCCTCAGACACAGTGCTGCCTTATCCCTCTCTCTCTCAGACACAGTGCTGCCTTATCCCTCTCTCTCTCCCTCAGACACAGTGCTGCCTTATCCCTCTCTCTCAGACACAGTGCTGCCTTATCCCTCTCTCTCCCTCAGACACAGTGCTGCCTTATCCCTCTCTCTCTCTCAGACACAGTGCTGCCTTATCCCTCTCTCCCTCAGACACAGTGCTGCCTTATCCCTCTCTCCCTCAGACACAGTGCTGCCTTATCCCTCTCTCTCCCTCAGACACAGTGCTGCCTTATCCCTCTCTCTCCCTCAGACACAGTGCTGCCTTATCCCTCTCTCTCTCTCAGACACAGTGCTGCCTTATCCCTCTCTCTCCCTCAGACACAGTGCTGCCTTATCCCTCTCTCTCCCTCAGACACAGTGCTGCCTTATCCCTCTCTCTCCTCAGACACAGTGCTGCCTTATCCCACTCTCTCCCTCAGACACAGTGCTGCCTTATCCCTCTCTCTCTCCTCAGACACAGTGCTGCCTTATCCCTCTCTCTCCCTCAGACACAGTGCTGCCTTATCCCTCTCTCTCTCTCAGACACAGTGCTGCCTTATCCCTCTCTCCCTCAGACACAGTGCTGCCTTATCCCTCTCTCTCTCAGACACAGTGCTGCCTTATCCCTCTCTCTCCCTCAGACACAGTGCTGCCTTATCCCTCTCTCTCTCAGACACAGTGCTGCCTTATCCCTCTCTCTCCCTCAGACACAGTGCTGCCTTATCCCTCTCTCTCTCAGACACAGTGCTGCCTTATCCCTCTCTCTCTCAGACACAGTGCTGCCTTATCCCTCTCTCTCCCTCAGACACAGTGCTGCCTTATCCCTCTCTCTCTCAGACACAGTGCTGCCTTATCCCTCTCTCTCTCAGACACAGTGCTGCCTTATCCCTCTCTCTCTCTCAGACACAGTGCTGCCTTATCCCTCTCTCCCTCAGACACAGTGCTGCCTTATCCCTCTCTCTCTCAGACACAGTGCTGCCTTATCCCTCTCTCTCTCAGACACAGTGCTGCCTTATCTCTCTCTCCCTCAGACACAGTGCTGCCTTATCCCTCTCTCCCTCAGACACAGTGCTGCCTTATCCCTCTCTCTCTCAGACACAGTGCTGCCTTATCCCTCTCTCTCCCTCAGACACAGTGCTGCCTTATCCCTCTCTCCCTCACACAGTGCTGCCTCATCCCTCTCTCTCCCTCACACACAGTGCTGCCTTATCCCTCTCTCTCCTCAGACACAGTGCTGCCTTATCCCTCTCTCTCCCTCAGACACAGTGCTGCCTTATCCCTCTCTCCCTCAGACACAGTGCTGCCTTATCCCTCTCTCTCTCTCAGACACAGTGCTGCCTTATCCCTCTCTCCCTCAGACACAGTGCTGCCTTATCCCTCTCTCTCCCTCAGACACAGTGCTGCCTTATCCCTCTCTCTCCCTCAGACACAGTGCTGCCTTATCCCTCTCTCTCCCTCAGACACAGTGCTGCCTTATCCCTCTCTCTCTCAGACACAGTGCTGCCTTATCCCTCTCTCTCCCTCAGACACAGTGCTGCCTTATCCCTCTCTCCCTCATACACAGTGCTGCCTTATCCCTCTCTCTCTCAGACACAGTGCTGCCTTATCCCTCTCTCTCTCAGACACAGTGCTGCCTTATCCCTCTCTCCCTCAGACACAGTGCTGCCTTATCCCTCTCTCCCTCAGACACAGTGCTGCCTTATCCCTCTCTCTCCCTCAGACACAGTGCTGCCTTATCCCTCTCTCTCCCTCAGACACAGTGCTGCCTTATCCCACTCTCTCCCTCAGACACAGTGCTGCCTTATCCCTCTCTCTCCCTCAGACACAGTGCTGCCTTATCCCTCTCTCTCCCTCAGACACAGTGCTGCCTTATCCCTCTCTCTCTCTCAGACACAGTGCTGCCTTATCCCTCTCTCCCTCAGAGACAGTGCTGCCTTATCCCTCTCTCTCCCTCAGACACAGTGCTGCCTTATCCCTCTCTCTCTCCCTCAGACACAGTGCTGCCTTATCCCTCTCTCCCTCAGACACAGTGCTGCCTTATCCCTCTCTCTCTCAGACACAGTGCTGCCTTATCCCTCTCTCTCTCTCAGACACAGTGCTGCCTTATCCCTCTCTCCCTCAGACACAGTGCTGCCTTATCCCTCTCTCTCAGACACAGTGCTGCCTTATCCCTCTCTCTCCCTCAGACACAGTTCTGACTTATCCTTCTCTCTCCCTCAGACACAGTGCTGCCTTATCTCTCTCTCTCCCTCAGACACAGTGCTGCCTTATCCCTCTCTCTCTTAGACACAGTGGTGCCTTATCCCTCTCTCCCTCAGACACAGTGCTGCCTTATCCCTCTCTCTCTCTCAGACACAGTGCTGCCTTATCCCTCTCTCTCCCTCAGACACAGTGCTGCCTTATCCCTCTCTCTCCCTCAGACACAGTGCTGCCTTATCCCTCTCTCCCTCAGACACAGTGCTGCCTTATCCCTGCTCTCCCTCAGACACAGTGCTGCCTTATCCCTGTCTCCCTCAGACACAGTGCTGCCTTATCCCTGTCTCCCTCAGACACAGTGCTGCCTTATCCCTCTCTCCCTCAGACACAGTGCTGCCTTATCCCTGTCTCCCTCAGACACAGTGCTGCCTTATCCCTGTCTCCCTCAGACACAGTGCTGCCTTATCCCTCTCTCTCCCTCAGACACAGTGCTGCCTTATCCCTCTCTCCCTCAGACACAGTGCTGCCTTATCCCTCTCTCCCTCAGACACAGTGCTGCCTTATCCCTGTCTCCCTCAGACACAGTGCTGCCTTATCCCTGTCTCCCTCAGACACAGTGCTGCCTTATCCCTCTCTCCCTCAGACACAGTGCTGCCTTATCCCTGTCTCCTCAGACACAGTGCTGCCTTATCCCTGTCTCCCTCAGACACAGTGCTGCCTTATCCCTCTCTCTCCCTCAGACACAGTGCTGCCTTATCCCTCTCTCTCTCCTCAGACACAGTGCTGCCTTATCCCTCTCTCTCTCTCAGACACAGTGCTGCCTTATCCCTCTCTCTCTCTCAGACACAGTGCTACCTTCTCCCCATCCCTCTGCCAGAACCCCCCCCCAGGGTCTCCTCCTTAACCCCCCCCCAGACAGTTTTCCTGTCCGCTGCTGTTGTCTCTGGATCAGATCCATCCCAGGCCTGTTCCAGTCGATGGCTTCAGGCCCAGACTGAGATC
>NW_027310632.1:0-56681 GCF_047496795.1 Chiloscyllium punctatum
CCCCTACTCCCCTAAAAACACAGGGCCCAGCTCCCCTAAAAACACAGGGGCCCAGCTCCCCTACTCCCCTAAAAACACAGGGGGCCCAGCTCCCCTACTCCCCTAAAAACACAGGGGCCCAGCTCCCCTAAAAACACAGGGGCCCAGCTCCCCTACTCCCCTAAAAACACAGGGGCCCAGCTCCCCTACTCCCCTAAAAACACAGGGGCCCAGCTCCCCTACTCCCCTAAAAACACAGGGGCCCAGCTCCCCTACTCCCCTAAAAACACAGGGGCCCAGCTCCCCTACTCCCCTAAAAACACAGGGGCCCAGCTCCCCTACTCCCCTAAAAACACAGGGGCCCAGCTCCCCTACTCCCCTAAAAACACAGGGGCCCAGCTCCCCTACTCCCCTAAAAACACAGGGGCCCAGCTCCCCTACTCCCTAAAAACACAGGGCCCAGCTCCCCTACTCCCCTAAAAACACAGGGGCCCAGCTCCCCTACTCCCCTAAAAACACAGGGGCCCAGCTCCCCTACTCCCCTAAAAACACAGGGGCCCAGCTCCCCTACTCCCCTAAAAACACAGGGGCCCAGCTCCCCTACTCCCCTAAAAAACACAGGGGCCCAGCTCCCCTACTCCCCTAAAAACACAGGGGCCCAGCTCCCCTACTCCCCCTAAAAACACAGGGGCCCAGCTCCCTACTCCCCTAAAAACACAGGGGCCCAGCTCCCCTACTCCCCTAAAAACACAGGGGCCCAGCTCCCCTACTCCCCTAAAAACACAGGGCCCAGCTCCCCTACTCCCCTAAAAACACAGGGGCCCAGCTCCCCTACTCCCCTAAAAAACACAGGGGCCCAGCTCCCTCCCCTAAAAACACAGGGGCCCAGCTCCCCCTACTCCCCTAAAAACACAGGGGCCCAGCTCCCCTACTCCCCTAAAAACACAGGGGCCCAGCTCCCCTACTCCCCTAAAAACACAGGGGCCCAGCTCCCCTACTCCCCTAAAAACACAGGGGCCCAGCTCCCCTACTCCCCTAAAAACACAGGGGCCCAGCCTCCCCTACTCCCCTAAAAACACAGGGGCCCAGCTCCCCTACTCCCCTAAAAACACAGGGGCCCAGCTCCCCTACTCCCCTAAAAACACAGGGGCCCAGCTCCCCTACTCCCCTAAAAACACAGGGGCCCAGCTCCCCTAAAAACACAGGGGCCCAGCTCCCCTACTCCCCTAAAAACACAGGGGCCCAGCTCCCCTACTCCCCTAAAAACACAGGGGCCCAGCTCCCCTAAAAAACACAGGGGCCCAGCTCCCCTACTCCCCTAAAAACACAGGGGCCCAGCTCCCCTACTCCCCTAAAAAACACAGGGGCCCAGCTCCCCTACTCCCCTAAAAACACAGGGGCCCAGCTCCCCTACTCCCCTAAAAACACAGGGGCCCAGCTCCCCTAACAACACAGGGCCCAGCTCCCCTACTCCCTAAAAACACAGGGGCCCAGCTCCCCTACTCCCCCTAAAAAACACAGGGGCCCAGCTCCCCTACTCCCCTAAAAACACAGGGGCCCAGCTCCCCTACTCCCCTAAAAACACAAGGGGCCCAGCTCCCCTACTCCCCTAAAAACACAGGGGCCCAGCTCCCCTACTCCCCTAAAAACACAGGGGCCCAGCTCCCCTACTCCCCTAAAAACACAGGGGCCCAGCTCCCCTACTCCCCTAAAAACACAGGGGCCCAGCTCCCCTACTCCCCTAAAAACACAGGGCCCAGCTCCCCTACTCCCCTAAAAACACAGGGGCCCAGCTCCCCTACTCCCCTAAAAACACAGGGGCCCAGCTCCCCTACTCCCCTAAAAACACAGGGGCCCAGCTCCCCTACTCCCCTAAAAACACAGGGGCCCAGCTCCCCTACTCCCCTAAAAACACAGGGGCCCAGCTCCCCTACTCCCCTAAAAACACAGGGGCCCAGCTCCCCTACTCCCCTAAAAACACAGGGGCCCAGCTCCCCTACTCCCCTAAAAACACAGGGGCCCAGCTCCCCTACTCCCCTAAAAACACAGGGGCCCAGCTCCCCTACTCCCCTAAAAACACAGGGGCCCAGCTCCCCTACTCCCCTAAAAACACAGGGGCCCAGCTCCCCTACTCCCCTAAAAACACAGGGGCCCAGCTCCCCTACTCCCCTAAAAACACAGGGGCCCAGCTCCCCTACTCCCCTAAAAACACAGGGGCCCAGCTCCCCTACTCCCCTAAAAACACAGGGGCCCAGCTCCCCTACTCCCCTAAAAACACAGGGGCCCAGCTCCCCTACTCCCCTAAAAACACAGGGGCCCAGCTCCCCTACTCCCCTAAAAACACAGGGCCCAGCTCCCCTACTCCCCTAAAAACACAGGGGCCCAGCTCCCCTACTCCCCTAAAAACACAGGGGCCCAGCTCCCCTACTCCCCTAAAAACACAGGGGCCCAGCTCCCCTACTCCCCTAAAAACACAGGGGCCCAGCTCCCCTACTCCCCTAAAAACACAGGGGCCCAGCTCCCCTACTCCCCTAAAAACACAGGGGCCCAGCTCCCCTACTCCCCTAAAAACACAGGGGCCCAGCTCCCCTACTCCCCTAAAAACACAGGGGCCCAGCTCCCCTACTCCCCTAAAAACACAGGGGCCCAGCTCCCCTACTCCCCTAAAAACACAGGGGCCCAGCTCCCCTACTCCCCTAAAAACACAGGGGCCCAGCTCCCCTACTCCCCTAAAAACACAGGGGCCCAGCTCCCCTACTCCCCTAAAAACACAGGGGCCCAGCTCCCCTACTCCCCTAAAAACACAGGGGCCCAGCTCCCCTACTCCCCTAAAAACACAGGGGCCCAGCTCCCCTACTCCCCTAAAAACACAGGGGCCCAGCTCCCCTACTCCCCTAAAAACACAGGGGCCCAGCTCCCCTACTCCCCTAAAAACACAGGGGCCCAACTCCCTAAAACACAGGGCCCAGCTCCCCTAAAAACACAGGGGCCCAGCTCCCCTACTCCCCTAAAAACACAGGGGCCCAGCTCCCCCTACTCCCCTAAAAACACAGGGGCCCAGCTCCCCTACTCCCCTAAAAACACAGGGGCCCAGCTCCCCCTACTCCCCTAAAAAACACAGGGGCCCAGCTCCCCTACTCCCCTAAAAACACAGGGGCCCAGCTCCCCTAAAAACACAGGGGCCCTACTCCCCTACTCCCCTAAAAACACAGGGGCCCAGCTCCCCTACTCCCCTAAAAACACAGGGCCCAGCTCCCCTACTCCCCTAAAAACACAGGGGCCCAGCTCCCCTACTCCCCTAAAAACACAGGGCCCAGCTCCCCTACTCCCCTAAAAACACAGGGGCCCAGCTCCCCTAAAAACACAGGGCCCAGCTCCCCCTACTCCCCTAAAAACACAGGGGCCCAGCTCCCCTACTCCCCTAAAAACACAGGGGCCCAGCTCCCCTACTCCCCTAAAAACACAGGGGCCCAGCTCCCCTACTCCCCTAAAAACACAGGGGCCCAGCTCCCCTACTCCCCTAAAAACACAGGGGCCCAGCTCCCCTACTCCCCTAAAAACACAGGGGCCCAGCTCCCCTACTCCCCTAAAAACACAGGGGCCCAGCTCCCCTACTCCCCTAAAAACACAGGGGCCCAGCTCCCCTACTCCCCTAAAAACACAGGGGCCCAGCTCCCCCTAAAAACACAGGGGCCCAGCTCCCCTACTCCCCTAAAAACACAGGGGCCCAGCTCCCCTACTCCCCTAAAAACACAGGGGCCCAGCTCCCCTACTCCCCTAAAAACACAGGGGCCCAGCTCCCCTACTCCCCTAAAAACACAGGGGCCCAGCTCCCCTACTCCCCTAAAAACACAGGGGCCCAGCTCCCCCTAAAAACACAGGGGCCCAGCTCCCCTACTCCCCTAAAAACACAGGGGCCCAGCTCCCCTACTCCCCTAAAAACACAGGGGCCCAGCTCCCCTACTCCCCTAAAAACACAGGGGCCCAGCTCCCCTACTCCCCTAAAAACACAGGGGCCCAGCTCCCCTACTCCCCTAAAAACACAGGGGCCCAGCTCCCCTACTCCCCTAAAAACACAGGGGCCCAGCTCCCCTCCCTAAAAACACAGGGCCCAGCTCCCCCTACTCCCCTAAAAACACAGGGGCCCAGCTCCCCTAAAAACACAGGGGCCCAGCTCCCCTAAAAACACAGGGGCCCAGCTCCCCTACTCCCCTAAAAACACAGGGGCCCAGCTCCCCTACTCCCCTAAAAACACAGGGGCCCAGCTCCCCTACTCCCCTAAAAAACACAGGGGCCCAGCTCCCCTACTCCCCTAAAAACACAGGGGCCCAGCTCCCCTACTCCCCTAAAAACACAGGGGCCCAGCTCCCCTAAAAACACAGGGGCCCAGCTCCCCTACTCCCCTAAAAACACAGGGGCCCAACTCCCCTAAAAACACAGGGGCCCAGCTCCCCTACTCCCCTAAAAACACAGGGCCCAGCTCCCTACTCCCCTAAAAACACAGGGGCCCAGCTCCCCTACTCCCCTAAAAACACAGGGGCCCAGCTCCCCTACTCCCCTAAAAACACAGGGGCCCAGCTCCCCTACTCCCCTAAAAACACAGGGGCCCAGCTCCCCTACTCCCCTAAAAACACAGGGGCCCAGCTCCCCTACTCCCCTAAAAACACAGGGGCCCAGCTCCCCTACTCCCCTAAAAACACAGGGGCCCAGCTCCCCTACTCCCCTAAAAACACAGGGGCCCAGCTCCCCTACTCCCCTAAAAACACAGGGGCCCAGCTCCCCTACTCCCCTAAAAACACAGGGGCCCAGCTCCCCTACTCCCCTAAAAACACAGGGGCCCAGCTCCCCTACTCCCCTAAAAACACAGGGGCCCAGCTCCCCTACTCCCCTAAAAACACAGGGGGCCCAGCTCCCCTACTCCCCTAAAAACACAGGGGCCCAGCTCCCCTACTCCCCTAAAAACACAGGGGCCCAGCTCCCCTACTCCCCTAAAAACACAGGGGCCCAGCTCCCCTACTCCCCTAAAAACACAGGGGCCCAGCTCCCCTACTCCCCTAAAAACACAGGGGCCCAGCTCCCCAAACACAGGGCCCAGCTCCCCTACTCCCCTAAAAACACAGGGGCCCAGCTCCCCTACTCCCCTAAAAACACAGGGGCCCAGCTCCCCTACTCCCCTAAAAACACAGGGGCCCAGCTCCCCCTACTCCCCTAAAAACACAGGGGCCCAGCTCCCCTACTCCCCTAAAAACACAGGGCCCAGCTCCCCAACTCCCCTAAAAACACAGGGGCCCAGCTCCCCTACTCCCCTAAAAACACAGGGGCCCAGCTCCCCTACTCCCCTAAAAACACAGGGGCCCAGCTCCCCTACTCCCCTAAAAACACAGGGGCCCAGCTCCCCTACTCCCCTAAAAACACAGGGCCCAGCTCCCCTACTCCCCTAAAAACACAGGGGCCCAGCTCCCCTACTCCCCTAAAAACACAGGGGCCCAGCTCCCCTACTCCCCTAAAAACACAGGGGCCCCCCCTACTCCCTAAAAACACAGGGGCCCAGCTCCCCTACTCCCCTAAAAACACAGGGGCCCAGCTCCCCTACTCCCCTAAAAACACAGGGGCCCAGCTCCCCTACTCCCCGAAAAACACAGGGGCCCAGCTCCCCTAAAAACACAGGGGCCCAGCTCCCCTACTCCACTAAAAACACAGGGGCCCAGCTCCCCTACTCCCCTAAAAACACAGGGGCCCAGCTCCCCGACTCCCCTAAAAACACAGGGGCCCAGCTCCCCTACTCCCCTAAAAACACAGGGGCCCAGCTCCCCTACTCCCCTAAAAACACAGGGGCCCAGCTCCCCTACTCCCCTAAAAACACAGGGGCCCAGCTCCCCTACTCCCCTAAAAACACAGGGGCCCAGCTCCCCTACTCCCTAAAAACACAGGGGCCCAGCTCCCCTACTCCCCTAAAAACACAGGGGCCCAGCTCCCCTACTCCCCTAAAAACACAGGGGCCCAGCTCCCCTACTCCCCTAAAAACACAGGGGCCCAGCTCCCCTAAAAACACAGGGGCCCAGCTCCCCTACTCCCCTAAAAACACAGGGGCCCAGCTCCCCTACTCCCCTAAAAACACAGGGGCCCAGCTCCCCTACTCCCCTAAAAACACAGGGGCCCTACTCCCTAAAAACACAGGGGCCCAGCTCCCCTACTCCCCTAAAAACACAGGGGCCCAGCTCCCCTACTCCCCTAAAAACACAGGGGCCCAGCTCCCCTACTCCCCTAAAAACACAGGGGCCCAGCTCCCCTAAAAACACAGGGGCCCAGCTCCCCTACTCCCCTAAAAACACAGGGGCCCAGCTCCCCTACTCCCCTAAAAACACAGGGCCCAGCTCCCCCTACTCCCTAAAAAACACAGGGGCCCAGCTCCCCTACTCCCCTAAAAACACAGGGGCCCAGCTCCCCTACTCCCCTAAAAACACAGGGGCCCAGCTCCCCTACTCCCCTAAAAACACAGGGGCCAGCTCCCCTACTCCCCTAAAAACACAGGGCCCAGCTCCCCTAAAAACACAGGGCCCTCTCCCCTAAAAACACAGGGGCCCAGCTCCCCTACTCCCCTAAAAACACAGGGGCCCAGCTCCCCTACTCCCCTAAAAACACAGGGCCCAGCTCCCCTACTCCCCGAAAAACACAGGGCCCAGCTCCCCTACTCCCCTAAAAACACAGGGGCCCAGCCCCTCCCCTAAAAACACAGGGGCCCAGCTCCCCTACTCCCCTAAAAACACAGGGGCCCAGCTCCCCTACTCCCCTAAAAACACAGGGGCCCAGCTCCCCTACTCCCCTAAAAACACAGGGGCCCAGCTCCCCTACTCCCCTAAAAACACAGGGGCCCAGCTCCCCTACTCCCCTAAAAACACAGGGGCCCAACTCCCCTAAAAACACAGGGGCCCAGCTCCCCTACTCCCCTAAAAACACAGGGGCCCAACTCCCCTAAAAACACAGGGGCCCAGCTCCCCTACTCCCCTCAAAACAGAGGGGCCCAGCTCCCCTACTCCCCCTAAAAACACAGGGCCCAGCTCCCCTACTCCCCTAAAAACACAGGGGCCCAGCTCCCCTACTCCCCTAAAAACACAGGGCCCAGCTCCCCTACTCCCCTAAAAACACAGGGGCCCAGCTCCCTACTCCCCTAAAAACACAGGGGCCCAGCTCCCCTACTCCCCTAAAAACACAGGGCCCAACTCCCCTAAAAACACAGGGGCCCAGCTCCCCTACTCCCCTAAAAACACAGGGGCCCAGCTCCCCTACTCCCCTAAAAAACACAGGGGCCCAGCTCCCCTACTCCCCTAAAAACACAGGGGCCCAGCTCCCCTACTCCCCTAAAAACACAGGGGCCCAGCTCCCCTACTCCCCTAAAAACACAGGGGCCCAGCTCCCCTACTCCCCTAAAAACACAGGGGCCCAGCTCCCCTACTCCCCTAAAAACACAGGGGCCCAGCTCCCCTACTCCCCTAAAAACACAGGGGCCCAGCTCCCCTACTCCCCTAAAAACACAGGGCTCAGCTCCCCTACTCCCCTAAAAACACAGGGGCCCAGCTCCCCTACTCCCCTAAAAACACAGGGGCCCAGCTCCCCTACTCCCCTAAAAACACAGGGGCCCAGCTCCCCTACTCCCCTAAAAACACAGGGGCCCAGCTCCCCTACTCCCCTAAAAACACAGGGGCCCAGCTCCCCTACTCCCCTAAAAACACAGGGGCCCAGCTCCCCTACTCCCCTAAAAACACAGGGGCCCAGCTCCCCTACTCCCCTAAAAACACAGGGGCCCAGCTCCTCTACTCCCCTAAAAACACAGGGGCCCAGCTCCCCTACTCCCCTAAAAACACAGGGGCCCAGCTCCCCTACTCCCCTAAAAACACAGGGGCCCAGCTCCCCTACTCCCCTAAAAACACAGGGGCCCAGCTCCCCTAATCCCCTAAAAACACAGGGGCCCAGCTCCCCTACTCCCCTAAAAACACAGGGGCCCAGCTCCCCTACTCCCCTAAAAACACAGGGGCCCAGCTCCCCTACTCCCCTAAAAACACAGGGACCCAGCTCCCCTACTCCCCTAAAAACACAGGGGCCCAACTCCCCTAAAAACACAGGGGCCCAGCTCCTCTACTCCCCTAAAAACACAGGGGCCCAGCTCCCCTACTCCCCTAAAAACACAGGGGCCCAGCTCCCCTACTCCCCTAAAAACACAGGGGCCCAGCTCCCCTACTCCCCTAAAAACACAGGGGCCCAGCTCCCCTAAAAACACAGGGGCCCAGCTCCCCTACTCCCCTAAAAACACAGGGGCCCAGCTCCCCTACTCCCCTAAAAACACAGGGGCCCAGCTCCCCTACTCCCCTAAAAACACAGGGGCCCAGCTCCCCTACTCCCCTAAAAACACAGGGGCCCAGCTCCCCTAATCCCCTAAAAACACAGGGGCCCAGCTCCCCTACTCCCCTAAAAACACAGGGCTCAGCTCCCCTACTCCCCTAAAAACACAGGGGCCCAGCTCCCCTACTCCCCTAAAAACACAGGGGCCCAGCTCCCCTACTCCCCTAAAAACACAGGGGCCCAGCTCCCCTACTCCCCTAAAAACACAGGGGCGCAACTCCCCTACTCCCCTAAAAACACAGGGGCCCAGCTCCCCTACTCCCCTAAAAACACAGGGGCCCAGCTCCCCTACTCCCCTAAAAACACAAGGGCCCAGCTCCCCTACTCCCCTAAAAACACAGGGCCCAGCTCCCCTACTCCCCTAAAAACACAGGGGCCCAGCTCCCCTACTCCCCTAAAAACACAGGGGCCCAGCTCCCCCACTCCCCTAAAAACACAGGGGCCCAGCTCCCCTACTCCCCTAAAAACACAGGGACCCAGCTCCCCTACTCCCCTAAAAACACAGGGGCCCAGCCCCCCTACTCCCCTAAAAACACAGGGGCCCAGCTCCCCTACTCCCCTAAAAACACAGGGGCCCAGCTCCTCTACTCCCCTAAAAACACAGGGGCCCAGCTCCCCTACTCCCCTAAAAACACAGGGCCCAGCTCCCCGACTCCCCTAAAAACACAGGGGCCCAGCTCCCCTACTCCCCTAAAAACACAGGGGCCCAGCTCCCCTACTCCCCTAAAAACACAGGGGCCCAGCTCCCCTACTCCCCTAAAAACACAGGGTCCCAGCTCCCCAACTCCCCTAAAAACACAGGGGCCCAACTCCCCTACTCCCCTAAAAACACAGGGGCCCAGCTCCCCTACTCCCCTAAAAACACAGGGGCCCAGCTCCCCTACTCCCCTAAAAACACAGGGGCCCAGCTCCCCTACTCCCCTAAAAACACAGGGGCCCAGCTCCCCTACTCCCCTAAAAACACAGGGGCCCAGCTCCCCTACTCCCCTAAAAACACAGGGCCCAGCTCCCCTACTCCCCTAAAAACACAGGGGCCCAGCTCCCCTACTCCCCTAAAAACACAGGGGCCCAGCTCCCCTACTCCCCTAAAAACACAGGGGCCCAGCTCCCCTACTCCCCTAAAAACACAGGGCCCAGCTCCCCTACTCCCCTAAAAACACAGGGGCCCAGCTCCCCTACTCCCCTAAAAACACAGGGGCCCAACTCCCCTACTCCCCTAAAAACACAGGGGCCCAGCTCCCCTACTCCCCTAAAAACACAGGGGCCCAGCTCCCCTGCTCCCCTAAAAACACAGGGGACCAGCTCCCCTACTCCCCTAAAAACACAGGGGCCCAGCTCCCCTACTCCCCTAAAAACACAGGGGCCCAGCTCCCCTACTCCCCTAAAAACACAGGGGCCCAGCTCCCCTACTCCCCTAAAAACACAGGGCCCAGCTCCCCTACTCCCCTAAAAACACAGGGGCCCAGCTCCCCTACTCCCCTAAAAACACAGGGGCCCAGCTCCCCTACTCCCCTAAAAACACAGGGGCCCAACTCCCCTACTCCCCTAAAAACACAGGGGCCCAGCTCCCCTACTCCCCTAAAAACACAGGGGCCCAGCTCCCCTACTCCCCTAAAAACACAGGGGCCCAGCTCCCCTACTCCCCTAAAAACACAGGGGCCCAGCTCCCCTACTCCCCTAAAAACACAGGGGCCCAGCTCCCCTACTCCCCTAAAAACACAGGGGCCCAGCTCCCCTACTCCCCAAAAAACACAGGGGCCCAGCTCCCCTAAAAACACAGGGGCCCAACTCCCCTACTCCCCTAAAAACACAGGGGCCCAGCTCCCCTACTCCCCTAAAAACACAGGGGCCCAACTCCCCTAAAAACACAGGGGCCCAGCTCCCCTACTCCCCTAAAAACACAGGGGCCCAGCTCCCCTACTCCCCTAAAAACACAGGGGCCCAGCTCCCCTACTCCCCTAAAAACACAGGGGCCCAGCTCCCCTACTCCCCTAAAAACACAGGGCCCAGCTCCCCTACTCCCCGAAAAACACAGGGGCCCAGCTCCCCTACTCCCCTAAAAACACAGGGGCCCAGCTCCCCTACTCCCCTAAAAACACAGGGCCCAACTCCCCTACTCCCCTAAAAACACAGGGGCCCAGCTCCCCTACTCCCCTAAAAACACAGGGGCCCAGCTCCCCTACTCCCCTAAAAACACAGGGGCCCAGCTCCCCTACTCCCCTAAAAACACAGGGGCCCAGCTCCCCTACTCCCCTAAAAACACAGGGGCCCAACTCCCCTACTCCCCTAAAAACACAGGGGCCCAACTCCCCTACTCCCCTAAAAACACAGGGGCCCAGCTCCTCTACTCCCCTAAAAACACAGGGGCCCAGCTCCCCTACTCCCCTAAAAACACAGGGGCCCAGCTCCCCTACTCCCCTAAAAACACAGGGGCCCAACTCCCCTACTCCCCTAAAAACACAGGGGCCCAGCTCCCCTAAAAACACAGGGGCCCAGCTCCCCTACTCCCCTAAAAACACAGGGGCCCAGCTCCCCTACTCCCCTAAAAACACAGGGGCCCAGCTCCCCTACTCCCCTAAAAACACAGGGCCCAGCTCCCCTACTCCCCTAAAAACACAGGGGCCCAGCTCCCCTACTCCCCTAAAAACACAGGGGCCCAGCTCCCCTACTCCCCTAAAAACACAGGGGCCCAGCTCCCCTACTCCCCTAAAAACACAGGGGCCCAGCTCCCCGACTCCCCTAAAAACACAGGGGCCCAGCTCCCCTACTCCCCTAAAAACACAGGGGCCCAGCTCCCCTACTCCCCTAAAAACACAGGGGCCCAGCTCCCCTACTCCCCTAAAAACACAGGGGCCCAACTCCCCTAAAAACACAGGGGCCCAGCTCCCCTACTCCCCTAAAAACACAGGGGCCCAGCTCCCCTACTCCCCTAAAAACACAGGGGCCCAACTCCCCTAAAAACACAGGGCCCAGCTCCCCTACTCCCCTAAAAACACAGGGGCCCAGCTCCCCTACTCCCCTAAAAACACAGGGGCCCAGCTCCCCTACTCCCCTAAAAACACAGGGGCCCAGCTCCCCTACTCCCCTAAAAACACAGGGCCCAGCTCCCCGACTCCCCTAAAAACACAGGGGCCCAGCTCCCCTACTCCCCTAAAAACACAGGGGCCCAGCTCCCCTACTCCCCTAAAAACACAGGGGCCCAGCTCCCCTACTCCCCTAAAAACACAGGGCCCAGCTCCCCTACTCCCCTAAAAACACAGGGGCCCAGCTCCCCTACTCCCCTAAAAACACAGGGGCCCAGCTCCCCTACTCCCCTAAAAACACAGGGGCCCAGCTCCCCTACTCCCCTAAAAACACAGGGGCCCAGCTCCCCTACTCCCCTAAAAACACAGGGGCCCAGCTCCCCTACTCCCCTAAAAACACAGGGCCCAGCTCCCCTACTCCCCTAAAAACACAGGGGCCCAGCTCCCCTACTCCCCTAAAAACACAGGGCCCAGCTCCCCTACTCCCCTAAAAACACAGGGCCCAGCTCCCCTACTCCCCTAAAAACACAGGGGCCCAGCTCCCCTACTCCCCTAAAAACACAGGGGCCCAGCTCCCCTACTCCCCTAAAAACACAGGGGCCCAGCTCCCCTACTCCCCTAAAAACACAGGGGCCCAGCTCCCCTACTCCCCTAAAAACACAGGGGCCCAGCTCCCCTACTCCCCTAAAATCACAGGGGTCCAGCTCCCCCACAAACACAGGGCCCAGCTCCCCTACTCCCCTAAAAACACAGGGGCCCAGCTCCCCTACTCCCCTAAAAACACAGGGGCCCAGCTCCCCTACTCCCCTAAAAACACAGGGGCCCAGCTCCCCTACTCCCCTAAAAACACAGG
Organism: Chiloscyllium punctatum; assembly: GCF_047496795.1. NCBI lineage: Eukaryota > Metazoa > Chordata > Chondrichthyes > Orectolobiformes > Hemiscylliidae > Chiloscyllium > Chiloscyllium punctatum. The sequence goes on from NW_027310632.1 coordinate 12,253, forward strand.
GGCCCAGCTCCCCTACTCCCCTAAAAACACAGGGGCCCAGCTCCCCTACTCCCCTAAAAACACAGGGGCCCAGCTCCCCTACTCCCCTAAAAACACAGGGGCCCAGCTCCCCTACTCCCCTAAAAACACAGGGGCCCAGCTCCCCTACTCCCCTAAAAACACAGGGGCCCAGCTCCCCTACTCCCCTAAAAACACAGGGGCCCAGCTCCCCTACTCCCCTAAAAACACAGGGGCCCAGCTCCCCTAAAAACACAGGGGCCCAGCTCCCCTACTCCCCTAAAAACACAGGGCGCAGCTCCCCTACTCCCCTAAAAACACAGGGGCCCAGCTCCCCTACTCCCCGAAAAACACAGGGGCCCAGCTCCCCTACTCCCCTAAAAACACAGGGGCCCAGCTCCCCTACTCCCCTAAAAACACAGGGGCCCAGCTCCCCTACTCCCCTAAAAACACAGGGGCCCAGCTCCCCTACTCCCCTAAAAACACAGGGGCCCAGCTCCCCTACTCCCCTAAAAACACAGGGGCCCAGCTCCCCTATTCCCCTAAAAACACAGGGGCCCAGCTCCCCTACTCCCCTAAAAACACAGGGGCCCAGCTCCCCTACTCCCCTAAAAACACAGGGGCCCAGCTCCCCTACTCCCCTAAAAACACAGGGGCCCAGCTCCCCTAAAAACACAGGGGCCCAGCTCCCCTACTCCCCTAAAAACACAGGGCGCAGCTCCCCTACTCCCCTAAAAACACAGGGGCCCAGCTCCCCTACTCCCCGAAAAACACACGGGCCCAGCTCCCCTACTCCCCTAAAAACACAGGGGCCCAGCTCCCCTACTCCCCTAAAAACACAGGGGCCCAGCTCCCCTAAAAACACAGGGGCCCAGCTCCCCTACTCCCCTAAAAACACAGGGGCCCAGCTCCCCTACTCCCCTAAAAACACAGGGGCCCAGCTCCCCTATTCCCCTAAAAACACAGGGGCCCAGCTCCCCTACTCCCCAAAAAACACAGGGGCCCAGCTCCCCTACTCCCCTAAAAACACAGGGGCCCAGCTCCCCTACTCCCCTAAAAACACAGGGCCCAGCTCCCCTACTCCCCTAAAAACACAGGGGCCCAGCTCCCCTACTCCCCTAAAAACACAGGGGCCCAGCTCCCCTACTCCCCTAAAAACACAGGGCCCAGCTCCCCTAAAAACACAGGGCCCAGCTCCCCAACTCCCCTAAAAACACAGGGGCCCAACTCCCCTACTCCCCTAAAAACACAGGGGCCCAGCTCCCCTACTCCCCTAAAAACACAGGGGCCCAGCTCCCCTAAAAACACAGGGGCCCAGCTCCCCAACTCCCCTAAAAACACAGGGGCCCAGCTCCCCCACTCCCCTAAAAACACAGGGGCCCTACTCCCCTAAAAACACAGGGGCCCAGCTCCCCAACTCCCCTAAAAACACAGGGGCCCAGCTCCCCCACTCCCCTAAAAACACAGGGGCCCAGCTCCCCCACTCCCCTAAAAACACAGGGGCCCTACTCCCCTAAAAACACAGGGCCCAGCTCCCCAACTCCCCTAAAAACACAGGGGCCCAGCTCCCCCACTCCCCTAAAAACACAGGGGCCCTACTCCCCTAAAAACACAGGGGCCCAGCTCCCCCACTCCCCTAAAAACACAGGGGCCCAGCTCCCCTACTCCCCTAAAAACACAGGGGCCCAGCTCCCCTAAAAACACAGGGGCCCAGCTCCCCTACTCCCCTAAAAACACAGGGGCCCAGCTCCCCTAAAAACACAGGGCCCAGCTCCCCTACTCCCCTAAAAACACAGGGTCCCAACTCCCCTACTCCCCTAAAAACACAGGGCCCAGCTCCCCCACTCCCCTAAAAACACAGGGGCCCTACTCCCCTAAAAACACAGGGGCCCAGCTCCCCTACTCCCCTAAAAACACAGGGGCCCAGCTCCCCTACTCCCCTAAAAACACAGGGGCCCAGCTCCCCTACTCCCCTAAAAACACAGGGGCCCAGCTCCCCTACTCCCCTAAAAACACAGGGGCCCAGCTCCCCTACTCCCCTAAAAACACAGGGGCCCTACTCCCCTAAAAACACAGGGGCCCAGCTCCCCTACTCCCCTAAAAACACAGGGGCCCAGCTCCCCTACTCCCCTAAAAACACAGGGGCCCAGCTCCCCTACTCCCCTAAAAACACAGGGGCCCAGCTCCCCTACTCCCCTAAAAACACAGGGGCCCAGCTCCCCTACTCCCCTAAAAACACAGGGGCCCAGCTCCCCTACTCCCCTAAAAACACAGGGGCCCAGCTCCCCTAAAAACACAGGGGCCCAGCTCCCCTACTCCCCTAAAAACACAGGGGCCCAGCTCCCCTACTCCCCTAAAAACACAGGGGCCCAGCTCCCCTACTCCCCTAAAAACACAGGGGCCCAGCTCCCCTACTCCCCTAAAAACACAGGGGCCCAGCTCCCCTACTCCCCTAAAAACACAGGGGCCCAGCTCCCCTACTCCCCTAAAAACACAGGGGCCCAGCTCCCCTACTCCCCTAAAAACACAGGGGCCCAGCTCCCCTACTCCCCTAAAAACACAGGGGCCCAGCTCCCCTACTCCCCTAAAAACACAGGGGCCCAGCTCCCCTGCTCCCCTAAAAACACAGGGGCCCAGCTCCCCTACTCCCCTAAAAACACAGGGGCCCAGCTCCCCTACTCCCCTAAAAACACAGGGGCCCAGCTCCCCTACTCCCCTAAAAACACAGGGGCCCAGCTCCCCTAAAAACACAGGGCCCAGCTCCCCAACTCCCCTAAAAACACAGGGGCCCAACTCCCCTACTCCCCTAAAAACACAGGGGCCCAGCTCCCCAACTCCCCTAAAAACACAGGGGCCCAGCTCCCCTACTCCCCTAAAAACACAGGGGCCCAACTCCCCTACTCCCCTAAAAACACAGGGGCCCAGCTCCCCTACTCCCCTAAAAACACAGGGCCCAGCTCCCCACTCCCCTAAAAACACAGGGGCCCAGCTCCCCTACTCCCCTAAAAACACAGGGGCCCAGCTCCCCTACTCCCCTAAAAACACAGGGGCCCAGCTCCCCTACTCCCCTACTCCCCTAAAAACACAGGGGCCCAGCTCCCCTACTCCCCTACTCCCCTAAAAACACAGGGGCCCAGCTCCCCTAAAAACACAGGGGCCCAGCTCCCCTACTCCCCTAAAAACACAGGGGCCCAGCTCCTCTACTCCCCTACTCCCCTAAAAACACAGGGGCCCAGCTCCCCTAAAAACACAGGGGCCCAGCTCCCCTACTCCCCTAAAAACACAGGGGCCCAGCTCCCCTACTCCCCTAAAAACACAGGGGCCCAGCTCCCCTAAAAACACAGGGGCCCAGCTCCCCTACTCCCCTAAAAACACAGGGGCCCAGCCCCCCTACTCCCCTAAAAACACAGGGGCCCAGCTCCCCTACTCCCCTAAAAACACAGGGTCCCAACTCCCCTAAAAACACAGGGCCCAACTCCCCTCCTCCCCTAAAAACACAGGGGCCCAGCTCCCCTACTCCCCTAAAAACACAGGGGCCCAGCTCCCCTACTCCCCTAAAAACACAGGGGCCCAGCTCCCCTACTCCCCTAAAAACACAGGGGCCCAGCTCCCCTAAAAACACAGGGGCCCAACTCCCCTACTCCCCTAAAAACACAGGGGCTCAGCTCCCCAACTCCCCTAAAAACACAGGGGCCCAACTCCCCTACTCCCCTAAAAACACAGGGGCCCAGCTCCCCTACTCCCCTAAAAACACAGGGGCCCAGCTCCCCTACTCCCCTAAAAACACAGGGGCCCAGCTCCCCTACTCCCCTAAAAACACAGGGGCCCAACTCCCCTACTCCCCTAAAAACACAGGGGCCCAGCTCCCCTACTCCCCTAAAAACACAGGGGCCCAGCTCCCCTACTCCCCTAAAAACACAGGGGCCCAGCTCCCCTGCTCCCCTAAAAACACAGGGGCCCAGCTCCCCTACTCCCCTAAAAACACAGGGGCCCAGCTCCCCTACTCCCCTAAAAACACAGGGGCCCAGCTCCCCTACTCCCCTAAAAACACAGGGGCCCAGCTCCCCTAAAAACACAGGGGCCCAGCTCCCCAACTCCCCTAAAAACACAGGGGCCCAACTCCCCTACTCCCCTAAAAACACAGGGGCCCAGCTCCCCAACTCCCCTAAAAACACAGGGGCCCAGCTCCCCTACTCCCCTAAAAACACAGGGGCCCAGCTCCCCTACTCCCCTAAAAACACAGGGGCCCAGCTCCTCTACTCCCCTAAAAACACAGGGCCCAGCTCCCCGACTCCCCTAAAAACACAGGGGCCCAGCTCCCCTACTCCCCTAAAAACACAGGGGCCCAGCTCCCCTACTCCCCTAAAAACACAGGGGCCCAGCTCCCCTACTCCCCTAAAAACACAGGGGCCCAACTCCCCTACTCCCCTAAAAACACAGGGGCCCAGCTCCCCTACTCCCCTAAAAACACAGGGGCCCAGCTCCCCTACTCCCCTAAAAACACAGGGGCCCAGCTCCCCTACTCCCCTAAAAACACAGGGGCCCAGCTCCCCTACTCCCCTAAAAACACAGGGGCCCAGCTCCCCTAAAAACACAGGGGCCCAGCTCCCCTACTCCCCTAAAAACACAGGGGCCCAGCTCCCCTACTCCCCTAAAAACACAGGGGCCCAGCTCCCCTAAAAACACAGGGGCCCAGCTCCCCTACTCCCCTAAAAACACAGGGGCCCAGCTCCCCTAAAAACACAGGGCCCAGCTCCCCTACTCCCCTAAAAACACAGGGGCCCAACTCCCCTAAAAACACAGGGGCCCAGCTCCCCTAAAAACACAGGGCCCAGCTCCCCTACTCCCCTAAAAACACAGGGGCCCAACTCCCCTAAAAACACAGGGGCCCAGCTCCCCTACTCCCCTAAAAACACAGGGGCCCAACTCCCCTAAAAACACAGGGCCCAGCTCCCCTACTCCCCGAAAAACACAGGGGCCCAGCTCCCCTACTCCCCTAAAAACACAGGGGCCCAGCTCCCCTACTCCCCTAAAAACACAGGGGCCCAACTCCCCTACTCCCCTAAAAACACAGGGGCCCAGCTCCCCTACTCCCCTAAAAACACAGGGGCCCAGCTCCCCTACTCCCCTAAAAACACAGGGGCCCAGCTCCCCTACTCCCCTAAAAACACAGGGGCCCAGCTCCCCTACTCCCCTAAAAACACAGGGGCCCAGCTCCCCTACTCCCCTAAAAACACAGGGCCCAGCTCCCCTACTCCCCTAAAAACACAGGGGCCCAACTCCCCTACTCCCCTAAAAACACAGGGGCCCAGCTCCCCTACTCCCCTAAAAACACAGGGGCCCAACTCCCCTACTCCCCTAAAAACACAGGGGCCCAGCTCCCCTACTCCCCTAAAAACACAGGGGCCCAGCTCCCCTACTCCCCTAAAAACACAGGGGCCCAGCTCCCCTACTCCCCTAAAAACACAGGGGCCCAGCTCCCCTACTCCCCTAAAAACACAGGGGCCCAGCTCCCCTACTCCCCTAAAAACACAGGGGCCCAGCTCCCCTACTCCCCTAAAAACACAGGGGCCCAGCTCCCCTACTCCCCTAAAAACACAGGGGCCCAGCTCCCCTACTCCCCGAAAAACACAGGGGCCCAGCTCCCCTACTCCCCTAAAAACACAGGGGCCCAGCTCCCCTACTCCCCTAAAAACACAGGGCCCAGCTCCCCGACTCCCCTAAAAACACAGGGGCCCAGCTCCCCTACTCCCCTAAAAACACAGGGGCCCAGCTCCCCTACTCCCCTAAAAACACAGGGGCCCAGCTCCCCTACTCCCCTAAAAACACAGGGGCCCAGCTCCCCTACTCCCCGAAAAACACAGGGGCCCAGCTCCCCTACTCCCCTAAAAACACAGGGGCCCAGCTCCCCTACTCCCCTAAAAACACAGGGCCCAGCTCCCCGACTCCCCTAAAAACACAGGGGCCCAGCTCCCCTACTCCCCTAAAAACACAGGGGCCCAGCTCCCCTACTCCCCTAAAAACACAGGGCCCAGCTCCCCTACTCCCCTAAAAACACAGGGGCCCAGCTCCCCTACTCCCCTAAAAACACAGGGGCCCAGCTCCCCTACTCCCCTAAAAACACAGGGGCCCAGCTCCCCCACTCCCCTAAAAACACAGGGCCCAGCTCCCCTACTCCCCTAAAAACACAGGGGCCCAGCTCCCCTAAAAACACAGGGGCCCAGCTCCCCTACTCCCCTAAAAACACAGGGGCCCAGCTCCCCTACTCCCCTAAAAACACAGGGGCCCAGCTCCCCTACTCCCCTAAAAACACAGGGGCCCAGCTCCCCTACTCCCCTAAAAACACAGGGGCCCAGCTCCCCTACTCCCCTAAAAACACAGGGGCCCAGCTCCCCTACTCCCCTAAAAACACAGGGGCCCAGCTCCCCTACTCCCCTAAAAACACAGGGGCCCAGCTCCCCTACTCCCCTAAAAACACAGGGGCCCAGCTCCCCTATTCCCCTAAAAACACAGGGGCCCAGCTCCCCTACTCCCCTAAAAACACAGGGGCCCAGCTCCCCTACTCCCCTAAAAACACAGGGGCCCAGCTCCCCTACTCCCCTAAAAACACAGGGCCCAGCTCCCCTACTCCCCTAAAAACACAGGGGCCCAGCTCCCCTACTCCCCTAAAAACACAGGGGCCCAGCTCCCCTACTCCCCTAAAAACACAGGGGCCCAGCTCCCCTACTCCCCGAAAAACACAGGGGCCCAGCTCCCCTACTCCCCTAAAAACACAGGGGCCCAACTCCCCTACTCCCCTAAAAACACAGGGGCCCAGCTCCCCTAAAAACACAGGGGCCCAGCTCCCCTACTCCCCTAAAAACACAGGGGCCCAGCTCCCCTACTCCCCTAAAAACACAGGGTCCCAACTCCCCTACTCCCCTAAAAACACAGGGGCCCAGCTCCCCTACTCCCCTAAAAACACAGGGGCCCAGCTCCCCTACTCCCCTAAAAACACAGGGCCCAGCTCCCCTACTCCCCTAAAAACACAGGGGCCCAGCTCCCCTACTCCCCTAAAAACACAGGGGCCCAGCTCCCCTACTCCCCTAAAAACACAGGGGCCCAGCTCCCCTAAAAACACAGGGGCCCAGCTCCCCTACTCCCCTAAAAACACAGGGGCCCAGCTCCCCTACTCCCCTAAAAACACAGGGTCCCAACTCCCCTACTCCCCTAAAAACACAGGGGCCCAGCTCCCCTACTCCCCTAAAAACACAGGGGCCCAGCTCCCCTACTCCCCTAAAAACACAGGGCCCAGCTCCCCTACTCCCCTAAAAACACAGGGGCCCAGCTCCCCTACTCCCCTAAAAACACAGGGGCCCAGCTCCCCTACTCCCCTAAAAACACAGGGGCCCAGCTCCCCTAAAAACACAGGGGCCCAGCTCCCCTACTCCCCAACTCCCCTACTCCCCTAAAAACACAGGGGCCCAGCTCCCCTACTCCCCTAAAAACACAGGGGCCCAGCTCCCCTACTCCCCTAAAAACACAGGGGCCCAGCTCCCCTACTCCCCTAAAAACACAGGGGCCCAGCTCCCCTACTCCCCTAAAAACACAGGGGCCCAACTCCCCTACTCCCCTAAAAACACAGGGGCCCAGCTCCCCTACTCCCCTAAAAACACAGGGGCCCAGCTCCCCTACTCCCCTAAAAACACAGGGGCCCAGCTCCCCTAAAAACACAGGGGCCCAGCTCCCCTACTCCCCTAAAAACACAGGGGCCCAGCTCCCCTACTCCCCTAAAAACACAGGGGCCCAGCTCCCCTACTCCCCTAAAAACACAGGGGCCCAACTCCCCTACTCCCCTAAAAACACAGGGGCCCAGCTCCCCTACTCCCCTAAAAACACAGGGGCCCAGCTCCCCTACTCCCCTAAAAACACAGGGGCCCAGCTCCCCTACTCCCCTAAAAACACAGGGGCCCAACTCCCCTACTCCCCTAAAAACACAGGGGCTCAGCTCCCCAACTCCCCTAAAAACACAGGGGCCCAGCTCCCCTACTCCCCTAAAAACACAGGGGCCCAGCTCCCCTACTCCCCTAAAAACACAGGGGCCCAACTCCCCTACTCCCCTAAAAACACAGGGGCCCAGCTCCCCTACTCCCCTAAAAACACAGGGGCCCAGCTCCCCTACTCCCCTAAAAACACAGGGGCCCAGCTCCCCTACTCCCCTAAAAACACAGGGGCCCAACTCCCCTAAAAACACAGGGGCCCAGCTCCCCTAAAAACACAGGGGCCCAGCTCCCCTAAAAACACAGGGGCCCAGCTCCCCTAAAAACACAGGGGCCCAGCTCCCCTAAAAACACAGGGGCCCAGCTCCCCTACTCCCCTAAAAACACAGGGGCCCAGCTCCCCTAAAAACACAGGGGCCCAGCTCCCCTACTCCCCTAAAAACACAGGGGCCCAGCCCCCCTACTCCCCTAAAAACACAGGGGCCCAGCTCCCCTACTCCCCTAAAAACACAGGGTCCCAACTCCCCTACTCCCCTAAAAACACAGGGCCCAGCTCCCCTACTCCCCAACTCCCCTACTCCCCTAAAAACACAGGGCCCAGCTCCCCTACTCCCCTAAAAACACAGGGGCCCAGCTCCCCTACTCCCCTAAAAACACAGGGGCCCAGCTCCCCTACTCCCCTAAAAACACAGGGGCCCAGCTCCCCTAAAAACACAGGGGCCCAGCTCCCCAACTCCCCTAAAAACACAGGGGCCCAACTCCCCTACTCCCCTAAAAACACAGGGGCTCAGCTCCCCAACTCCCCTAAAAACACAGGGGCCCAACTCCCCTACTCCCCTAAAAACACAGGGGCCCAGCTCCCCTACTCCCCTAAAAACACAGGGGCCCAGCTCCCCTACTCCCCTAAAAACACAGGGGCCCAACTCCCCTACTCCCCTAAAAACACAGGGGCCCAGCTCCCCTACTCCCCTAAAAACACAGGGGCCCAGCTCCCCTACTCCCCTAAAAACACAGGGGCCCAGCTCCCCTACTCCCCTAAAAACACAGGGGCCCAGCTCCCCTGCTCCCCTAAAAACACAGGGGCCCAGCTCCCCTACTCCCCTAAAAACACAGGGGCCCAGCTCCCCTACTCCCCTAAAAACACAGGGGCCCAGCTCCCCTACTCCCCTAAAAACACAGGGGCCCAGCTCCCCTACTCCCCTAAAAACACAGGGGCCCAGCTCCCCTAAAAACACAGGGGCCCAGCTCCCCTACTCCCCTAAAAACACAGGGGCCCAGCTCCCCTACTCCCCTAAAAACACAGGGGCCCAGCTCCCCTACTCCCCTAAAAACACAGGGGCCCAGCTCCCCTACTCCCCTAAAAACACAGGGGCCCAGCTCCCCTACTCCCCTAAAAACACAGGGGCCCAGCTCCCCTACTCCCCTAAAAACACAGGGGCCCAGCTCCCCTACTCCCCTAAAAACACAGGGGCCCAGCTCCCCTACTCCCCTAAAAACACAGGGGCCCAGCTCCCCTACTCCCCTAAAAACACAGGGGCCCAGCTCCCCTAAAAACACAGGGGCCCAGCTCCCCAACTCCCCTAAAAACACAGGGGCCCAACTCCCCTACTCCCCTAAAAACACAGGGGCCCAGCTCCCCTACTCCCCTAAAAACACAGGGGCTCAGCTCCCCAACTCCCCTAAAAACACAGGGGCCCAACTCCCCTACTCCCCTAAAAACACAGGGGCCCAGCTCCCCTACTCCCCTAAAAACACAGGGGCCCAACTCCCCTACTCCCCAAAAAACACAGGGGCCCAGCTCCCCTACTCCCCTAAAAACACAGGGGCCCAACTCCCCTACTCCCCTAAAAACACAGGGCCCAGCTCCCCTCCTCCCCTAAAAACACAGGGCCCAGCTCCCCTACTCCCCTAAAAACACAGGGGCCCAGCTCCCCTACTCCCCTAAAAACACAGGGGCCCAGCTCCCCTACTCCCCTAAAAACACAGGGGCCCAGCTCCCCTACTCCCCTAAAAACACAGGGGCCCAGCTCCCCTAAAAACACAGGGGCTCAGCTCCCCAACTCCCCTAAAAACACAGGGGCCCAACTCCCCTACTCCCCTAAAAACACAGGGGCCCAGCTCCCCTACTCCCCTAAAAACACAGGGGCCCAGCTCCCCTACTCCCCTAAAAACACAGGGGCCCAGCTCCCCTACTCCCCTAAAAACACAGGGGCCCAGCTCCCCTACTCCCCTAAAAACACAGGGCTCAGCTCCCCTACTCCCCTAAAAACACAGGGCCCAGCTCCCCTACTCCCCTAAAAACACAGGGGCCCAGCTCCCCTACTCCCCTAAAAACACAGGGGCCCAGCTCCCCTACTCCCCTAAAAACACAGGGGCCCAGCTCCCCTACTCCCCTAAAAACACAGGGGCCCAGCTCCCCTACTCCCCTAAAAACACAGGGGCCCAGCTCCCCTACTCCCCTAAAAACACAGGGCCCAGCTCCCCTACTCCCCTAAAAACACAGGGGCCCAGCTCCCCTACTCCCCTAAAAACACAGGGGCCCAGCTCCCCAACTCCCCTAAAAACACAGGGGCCCAGCTCCCCTACTCCCCTAAAAACACAGGGGCCCAGCTCCCCTACTCCCCTAAAAACACAGGGGCCCAGCTCCCCTACTCCCCTAAAAACACAGGGCCCAGCTCCCCTACTCCCCTAAAAACACAGGGGCCCAGCTCCCCTACTCCCCTAAAAACACAGGGGCCCAGCTCCCCTACTCCCCTAAAAACACAGGGGCCCAACTCCCCTAAAAACACAGGGGCCCAGCTCCCCTAAAAACACAGGGGCCCAGCTCCCCTACTCCCCTAAAAACACAGGGGCCCAACTCCCCTAAAAACACAGGGGCCCAGCTCCCCTAAAAACACAGGGGCCCAGCTCCTCTACTCCCCTAAAAACACAGGGGCCCAGCTCCTCTACTCCCCTAAAAACACAGGGGCCCAGCTCCCCTACTCCCCGAAAAACACAGGGGCCCAGCTCCCCTACTCCCCTAAAAACACAGGGGCCCAGCTCCCCTACTCCCCTAAACACACAGGGGCCCAGCTCCCCTACTCCCCTAAAAACACAGGGGCCCAACTCCCCTAAAAACACAGGGGCCCAGCTCCCCTAAAAACACAGGGGCCCAGCTCCTCTACTCCCCTAAAAACACAGGGCCCAGCTCCCCTACTCCCCTAAAAACACAGGGGCCCAGCTCCCCTACTCCCCTAAAAACACAGGGGCCCAGCTCCCCTACTCCCCTAAAAACACAGGGGCCCAGCTCCCCTACTCCCCTAAAAACACAGGGGCCCAGCTCCCCTACTCCCCTAAAAACACAGGGGCCCAGCTCCCCTACTCCCCTAAAAACACAGGGGCCCAGCTCCCCTACTCCCCTAAAAACACAGGGCCCAGCTCCCCTACTCCCCTAAAAACACAGGGGCCCAGCTCCCCTACTCCCCTAAAAACACAGGGGCCCAGCTCCCCTCCCTACTCCCCTAAAAACACAGGGGCCCAGCTCCCCTACTCCCCTAAAAACACAGGGGCCCAGCTCCCCTACTCCCCTAAAAACACAGGGGCCCAACTCCCCTACTCCCCTAAAAACACAGGGGCCCAGCTCCCCTACTCCCCTAAAAACACAGGGGCCCAGCTCCCCTACTCCCCTAAAAACACAGGGGCCCAGCTCCCCTACTCCCCTAAAAACACAGGGGCCCAGCTCCCCTACTCCCCTAAAAACACAGGGGCCCAGCTCCCCTACTCCCCTAAAAACACAGGGGCCCAGCTCCCCTACTCCCCTAAAAACACAGGGGCCCAGCTCCCCTACTCCCCTAAAAACACAGGGGCCCAACTCCCCTAAAAACACAGGGCCCAGCTCCCCTACTCCCCTAAAAACACAGGGGCTCAGCTCCCCTACTCCCCTAAAAACACAGGGGCCCAGCTCCCCTACTCCCCTAAAAACACAGGGGCCCAGCTCCCCTACTCCCCTAAAAACACAGGGGCCCAACTCCCCTACTCCCCTAAAAACACAGGGGCCCAGCTCCCCTACTCCCCTAAAAACACAGGGGCCCAGCTCCCCTACTCCCCTAAAAACACAGGGGCCCAGCTCCCCTACTCCCCTAAAAACACAGGGGCCCAGCTCCCCTACTCCCCTAAAAACACAGGGGCCCAGCTCCCCTACTCCCCTAAAAACACAGGGGCCCAGCTCCCCTACTCCCCTAAAAACACAGGGGCCCAGCTCCCCTACTCCCCTAAAAACACAGGGGCCCAGCTCCCCTACTCCCCTAAAAACACAGGGGCCCAACTCCCCTAAAAACACAGGGCCCAGCTCCCCTACTCCCCTAAAAACACAGGGGCTCAGCTCCCCTACTCCCCTAAAAACACAGGGGCCCAGCTCCCCTACTCCCCTAAAAACACAGGGGCCCAGCTCCCCTACTCCCCTAAAAACACAGGGGCCCAACTCCCCTACTCCCCTAAAAACACAGGGGCCCAGCTCCCCTACTCCCCTAAAAACACAGGGGCCCAGCTCCCCTACTCCCCTAAAAACACAGGGGCCCAACTCCCCTACTCCCCTAAAAACACAGGGGCCCAGCTCCCCTACTCCCCTAAAAACACAGGGGCCCAGCTCCCCTACTCCCCTAAAAACACAGGGGCTCAGCTCCCCTACTCCCCTAAAAACACAGGGGCCCAGCTCCCCTACTCCCCTAAAAACACACAGGGCCCAGCTCCCCTACTCCCCTAAAAACACAGGGCCCAGCTCCCCTACTCCCCTAAAAACACAGGGGCCCAGCTCCTCTACTCCCCTAAAAACACAGGGGCCCAGCTCCTCTACTCCCCTAAAAACACAGGGCCCAGCTCCCCCACTCCCCTAAAAACACAGGGGCCCAACTCCCCTACTCCCCTAAAAACACAGGGGCCCAGCTCCCCTACTCCCCTAAAAACACAGGGCCCAGCTCCCCTACTCCCCTAAAAACACAGGGGCCCAGCTCCTCTACTCCCCTAAAAACACAGGGCCCAGCTCCCCCACTCCCCTAAAAACACAGGGGCCCAGCTCCCCTACTCCCCTAAAAACACAGGGGCCCAGCTCCCCTACTCCCCTAAAAACACAGGGGCCCAGCTCCCCTACTCCCCTAAAAACACAGGGGCCCAGCTCCCCTACTCCCCTAAAAACACAGGGGCCCAGCTCCCCTACTCCCCTAAAAACACAGGGGCCCAGCTCCCCTACTCCCCTAAAAACACAGGGGCCCAGCTCCCCTAAAAACACAGGGGCCCAGCTCCCCTACTCCCCTAAAAACACAGGGGCCCAGCCCCCCTACTCCCCTAAAAACACAGGGGCCCAGCTCCCCTACTCCCCTAAAAACACAGGGGCCCAGCTCCCCTACTCCCCTAAAAACACAGGGGCCCAGCTCCCCTACTCCCCTAAAAAACACAGGGGCCCAGCTCCCCTACTCCCCTAAAAACACAGGGGCCCAGCTCCCGTACTCCCCTATAAACACAGGGGCCCAGCTCCCCTAAAAACACAGGGACCCAGCTCCCCTACTCCCCTAAAAACACAGGGCCCAGCTCCCCTACTCCCCTAAAAACACAGGGGCCCAGCTCCCCTACTCCCCTAAAAACACAGGGGCCCAGCTCCCCTACTCCCCTAAAAACACAGGGGCCCAGCTCCCCTACTCCCCTAAAAACACAGGGGCCCAGCTCCCCTACTCCCCTAAAAACACAGGGGCCCAGCTCCCCTACTCCCCTAAAAACACAGGGGCCCAACTCCCCTACTCCCCTAAAAACACAGGGGCCCAGCTCCCCTAAAAACACAGGGGCCCAGCTCCCCTGCTCCCCTAAAAACACAGGGGCCCAGCTCCCCTACTCCCCTAAAAACACAGGGGCCCAGCTCCCCTAAAAACACAGGGGCCCAGCTCCCCTACTCCCCTAAAAACACAGGGGCCCAGCTCCCCTACTCCCCTAAAAACACAGGGGCCCAGCTCCCCCTAAAAACACAGGGGCCCAGCTCCCCTACTCCCCTAAAAACACAGGGGCCCAGCTCCCCTACTCCCCTAAAAACACAGGGGCCCAGCTCCCCTACTCCCCTAAAAAACACAGGGGCCCAGCTCCCCTACTCCCCTAAAAACACAGGGGCCCAGCTCCCCTACTCCCCTAAAAACACAGGGGCCCAGCTCCCCTAAAAACACAGGGGCCCAGCTCCCCTACTCCCCTAAAAACACAGGGGCCCAGCTCCCCTACTCCCCTAAAAACACAGGGGCCCAGCTCCCCTACTCCCCTAAAAATACAGGGGCCCAGCTCCCCTACTCCCCTAAAAACACAGGGGCCCAACTCCCCTACTCCCCTAAAAACACAGGGGCCCAGCTCCCCTACTCCCCTAAAAACACAGGGGCCCAGCTCCCCTACTCCCCTAAAAACACAGGGGCACTACTCCCCTACTCCCCTAAAAACACAGGGGCCCAGCTCCCCCTACTCCCCTAAAAACACAGGGGCCCAACTCCCCTACTCCCCTAAAAACACAGGGGCCCAGCTCCCCTACTCCCCTAAAAACACAGGGGCCCAGCTCCCCTATTCCCCTAAAAACACAGGGGCCCAGCTCCCCTACTCCCCTAAAAACACAGGGGCCCAGCTCCCCTACTCCCCTAAAAACACAGGGGCCCAGCTCCCCTACTCCCCTAAAAACACAGGGCCCAGCTCCCCTACTCCCCTAAAAACACAGGGGCCCAGCTCCCCTACTCCCCTAAAAACACAGGGGCCCAACTCCCCTACTCCCCGAAAAACACAGGGGCCCAGCTCCCCTACTCCCCTAAAAACACAGGGGCCCAGCTCCCCTACTCCCCTAAAAACACAGGGGCCCAGCTCCCCTACTCCCCTAAAAACACAGGGGCCCAGCTCCCCTACTCCCCTAAAAACACAGGGGCCCAGCTCCCCTACTCCCCTAAAAACACAGGGGCCCAACTCCCCTACTCCCCGAAAAACACAGGGGCCCAGCTCCCCTACTCCCCTAAAAACACAGGGGCCCAGCTCCCCTACTCCCCTAAAAACACAGGGGCCCAGCTCCCCCACTCCCCTAAAAACACAGGGACCCAGCTCCCCTACTCCCCTAAAAACACAGGGGCCCAGCTCCCCTACTCCCCTAAAAACACAGGGGCCCAGCTCCCCCACTCCCCTAAAAACACAGGGACCCAGCTCCCCTACTCCCCTAAAAACACAGGGGCCCAGCTCCCCTACTCCCCTAAAAAACACAGGGGCCCAGCTCCCCTACTCCCCTAAAAACACAGGGGCCCAACTCCCCTAAAAACACAGGGCCCAGCTCCCCTACTCCCCTAAAAACACAGGGGCCCAGCTCCCCTACTCCCCTAAAAACACAGGGGCCCAGCTCCCCTAAAAACACAGGGGCCCAGCTCCCCTAAAAACACAGGGGCCCAGCTCCCCTACTCCCCTAAAAACACAGGGGCCCAGCTCCCCTACTCCCCTAAAAACACAGGGGCCCAACTCCCCTAAAAACACAGGGCCCAGCTCCCCTACTCCCCTAAAAACACAGGGCCCAGCTCCCCTACTCCCCTAAAAACACAGGGGCTCAGCTCCCCTACTCCCCTAAAAACACAGGGGCCCAGCTCCCCTACTCCCCTAAAAACACAGGGGCCCAGCTCCCCTACTCCCCTAAAAACACAGGGGCCCAGCTCCCCTAAAAACACAGGGGCCCAGCTCCCCTAAAAACACAGGGGCCCAGCTCCCCTACTCCCCTAAAAACACAGGGGCCCAGCTCCCCTACTCCCCTAAAAACACAGGGGCCCAGCTCCCCTACTCCCCTATAAACACAGGGGCCCAGCTCCCCTAAAAACACAGGGGCCCAGCTCCCCTACTCCCCTAAAAACACAGGGCCCAGCTCCCCTACTCCCCTAAAAACACAGGGGCCCAGCTCCCCTACTCCCCTAAAAACACAGGGGCCCAGCTCCCCTACTCCCCTAAAAACACAGGGGCCCAGCTCCCCTACTCCCCTAAAAACACAGGGGCCCAGCTCCCCTACTCCCCTAAAAACACAGGGGCCCAGCTCCCCTACTCCCCTAAAAACACAGGGGCCCAGCTCCCCTACTCCCCTAAAAACACAGGGGCCCAGCTCCCCTACTCCCCTAAAAACACAGGGGCCCAGCTCCCCTACTCCCCTAAAAACACAGGGGCCCAGCTCCCCTACTCCCCTAAAAACACAGGGGCCCAGCTCCCCTACTCCCCTAAAAACACAGGGGCCCAGCTCCCCTACTCCCCTAAAAACACAGGGGCCCAGCTCCCCTACTCCCCTAAAAACACAGGGGCCCAGCTCCCCTACTCCCCAAAAAACACAGGGGCTCAGCTCCCCAACTCCCCTAAAAACACAGGGGCCCAGCTCCCCTACTCCCCTAAAAACACAGGGGCCCAGCTCCCCTAAAAACACAGGGGCCCAGCTCCCCTACTCCCCTAAAAACACAGGGGCCCAGCTCCCCTACTCCCCTAAAAACACAGGGGCCCAGCCCACCTACTCCCCTAAAAACACAGGGGCCCAGCTCCCCTACTCCCCTAAAAACACAGGGGCCCAGCTCCCCTACTCCCCTAAAAACACAGGGCCCAGCTCCCCTAAAAACACAGGGGCCCAGCTCCCCTACTCCCCTAAAAACACAGGGCCCAGCTCCCCTACTCCCCTAAAAACACAGGGGCCCAGCTCCCCTACTCCCCTAAAAACACAGGGCCCAGCTCCCCTACTCCCCTAAAAACACAGGGGCCCAGCTCCCCTACTCCCCTAAAAACACAGGGCCCAGCTCCCCTACTCCCCTAAAAACACAGGGCCCAGCTCCCCTAAAAACACAGGGGCCCAGCTCCCCTACTCCCCTAAAAACACAGGGGCCCAGCTCCCCTACTCCCCTAAAAACACAGGGGCCCAGCTCCCCTACTCCCCTAAAAACACAGGGGCCCAGCTCCCCTACTCCCCTAAAAACACAGGGACCCAGCTCCCCTACTCCCCTAAAAACACAGGGCCCAGCTCCCCTACTCCCCTAAAAACACAGGGCCCAGCTCCCCTACTCCCCTAAAAACACAGGGCCCAGCTCCCCTACTCCCCTAAAAACACAGGGGCCCAACTCCCCTACTCCCCTAAAAACACAGGGGCCCAGCTCCCCTACTCCCCTAAAAACACAGGGGCCCAGCTCCCCTACTCCCCTAAAAACACAGGGGCTCAGCTCCCCTACTCCCCTAAAAACACAGGGGCCCAGCTCCCCTACTCCCCTAAAAACACACAGGGCCCAGCTCCCCTACTCCCCTAAAAACACAGGGCCCAGCTCCCCTACTCCCCTAAAAACACAGGGGCCCAGCTCCCCTACTCCCCTAAAAACACAGGGGCCCAGCTCCCCTACTCCCCTAAAAACACAGGGGCCCAGCTCCCCTAAAAACACAGGGGCCCAGCTCCCCTACTCCCCTAAAAACACAGGGGCCCAGCTCCCCTACTCCCCTAAAAACACAGGGGCCCAGCTCCCCTACTCCCCTAAAAACACAGGGGCCCAGCTCCTCTACTCCCCTAAAAACACAGGGCCCAGCTCCCCCACTCCCCTAAAAACACAGGGGCCCAACTCCCCTACTCCCCTAAAAACACAGGGGCCCAGCTCCCCTACTCCCCTAAAAACACAGGGCCCAGCTCCCCTACTCCCCTAAAAACACAGGGGCCCAGCTCCTCTACTCCCCTAAAAACACAGGGCCCAGCTCCCCCACTCCCCTAAAAACACAGGGGCCCAGCTCCCCTACTCCCCTAAAAACACAGGGGCCCAGCTCCCCTACTCCCCTAAAAACACAGGGGCCCAGCTCCCCTACTCCCCTAAAAACACAGGGGCCCAGCTCCCCTACTCCCCTAAAAACACAGGGGCCCAGCTCCCCTACTCCCCTAAAAACACAGGGGCCCAGCTCCCCTACTCCCCTAAAAACACAGGGGCTCAGCTCCCCGACTCCCCTAAAAACACAGGGGCCCAGCTCCCCTACTCCCCTAAAAACACAGGGCCCAGCTCCCCTACTCCCCTAAAAACACAGGGGCCCAGCTCCCCTACTCCCCTAAAAACACAGGGGCCCAGCTCCCCTACTCCCCTAAAAACACAGGGGCCCAGCTCCCCTACTCCCCTAAAAACACAGGGGCCCAGCTCCCCTACTCCCCTAAAAACACAGGGGCCCAGCTCCCCTACTCCCCTAAAAACACAGGGGCCCAGCTCCCCTACTCCCCTAAAAACACAGGGGCCCAGCTCCCCTACTCCCCTAAAAACACAGGGGCCCAGCTCCCCTACTCCCCTAAAAACACAGGGGCCCAGCTCCCCTACTCCCCTAAAAACACAGGGGCCCAGCTCCCCTAAAAACACAGGGGCCCAGCTCCCCTACTCCCCTAAAAACACAGGGGCCCAGCTCCCCTAAAAACACAGGGGCCCAGCTCCCCTACTCCCCTAAAAACACAGGGGCCCAGCTCCCCTACTCCCCTAAAAACACAGGGGCCCAGCTCCCCTAAAAACACAGGGGCCCAGCTCCCCTACTCCCCTAAAAACACAGGGGCCCAGCTCCCCTACTCCCCTAAAAACACAGGGGCCCAGCTCCCCTACTCCCCTAAAAACACAGGGGCCCAGCTCCCCTACTCCCCTAAAAACACAGGGGCCCAGCTCCCCTACTCCCCTAAAAACACAGGGGCCCAGCTCCCCTACTCCCCTAAAAACACAGGGGCCCAGCTCCCCTACTCCCCTAAAAACACAGGGGCCCAGCTCCCCTACTCCCCTAAAAACACAGGGGCCCAGCTCCCGTACTCCCCTATAAACACAGGGGCCCAGCTCCCCTAAAAACACAGGGACCCAGCTCCCCTACTCCCCTAAAAACACAGGGCCCAGCTCCCCTACTCCCCTAAAAACACAGGGGCCCAGCTCCCCTACTCCCCTAAAAACACAGGGGCCCAGCTCCCCTAAAAACACAGGGGCCCAGCTCCCCTACTCCCCTAAAAACACAGGGGCCCAGCTCCCCTACTCCCCTAAAAACACAGGGGCCCAGCCCCCCTACTCCCCTAAAAACACAGGGGCCCAGCTCCCCTACTCCCCTAAAAACACAGGGGCCCAGCTCCCCTACTCCCCTAAAAACACAGGGGCCCAGCTCCCCTACTCCCCTAAAAACACAGGGGCCCAGCTCCCCTAAAAACACAGGGGCCCAGCTCCCCTACTCCCCTAAAAACACAGGGGCCCAGCTCCCCTACTCCCCTAAAAACACAGGGGCCCAGCTCCCCTACTCCCCTAAAAATACAGGGGCCCAGCTCCCCTACTCCCCTAAAAACACAGGGGCCCAACTCCCCTACTCCCCTAAAAACACAGGGGCCCAGCTCCCCTACTCCCCTAAAAACACAGGGGCCCAGCTCCCCTACTCCCCTAAAAACACAGGGGCACTACTCCCCTACTCCCCTAAAAACACAGGGGCCCAGCTCCCCTACTCCCCTAAAAACACAGGGGCCCAACTCCCCTACTCCCCTAAAAACACAGGGGCCCAGCTCCCCTACTCCCCTAAAAACACAGGGGCCCAGCTCCCCTATTCCCCTAAAAACACAGGGGCCCAGCTCCCCTACTCCCCTAAAAACACAGGGGCCCAGCTCCCCTACTCCCCTAAAAACACAGGGGCCCAGCTCCCCTACTCCCCTAAAAACACAGGGCCCAGCTCCCCTACTCCCCTAAAAACACAGGGGCCCAGCTCCCCTACTCCCCTAAAAACACAGGGGCCCAACTCCCCTACTCCCCGAAAAACACAGGGGCCCAGCTCCCCTACTCCCCTAAAAACACAGGGGCCCAGCTCCCCTACTCCCCTAAAAACACAGGGGCCCAGCTCCCCTACTCCCCTAAAAACACAGGGGCCCAGCTCCCCTACTCCCCTAAAAACACAGGGGCCCAGCTCCCCTACTCCCCTAAAAACACAGGGGCCCAACTCCCCTACTCCCCGAAAAACACAGGGGCCCAGCTCCCCTACTCCCCTAAAAACACAGGGGCCCAGCTCCCCTACTCCCCTAAAAACACAGGGGCCCAGCTCCCCCACTCCCCTAAAAACACAGGGACCCAGCTCCCCTACTCCCCTAAAAACACAGGGGCCCAGCTCCCCTACTCCCCTAAAAACACAGGGGCCCAGCTCCCCCACTCCCCTAAAAACACAGGGACCCAGCTCCCCTACTCCCCTAAAAACACAGGGGCCCAGCTCCCCTACTCCCCTAAAAAACACAGGGGCCCAGCTCCCCTACTCCCCTAAAAACACAGGGGCCCAACTCCCCTAAAAACACAGGGCCCAGCTCCCCTACTCCCCTAAAAACACAGGGGCCCAGCTCCCCTACTCCCCTAAAAACACAGGGGCCCAGCTCCCCTAAAAACACAGGGGCCCAGCTCCCCTAAAAACACAGGGGCCCAGCTCCCCTACTCCCCTAAAAACACAGGGGCCCAGCTCCCCTACTCCCCTAAAAACACAGGGGCCCAACTCCCCTAAAAACACAGGGCCCAGCTCCCCTACTCCCCTAAAAACACAGGGCCCAGCTCCCCTACTCCCCTAAAAACACAGGGGCTCAGCTCCCCTACTCCCCTAAAAACACAGGGGCCCAGCTCCCCTACTCCCCTAAAAACACAGGGGCCCAGCTCCCCTACTCCCCTAAAAACACAGGGGCCCAGCTCCCCTAAAAACACAGGGGCCCAGCTCCCCTAAAAACACAGGGGCCCAGCTCCCCTACTCCCCTAAAAACACAGGGCCCAGCTCCCCTACTCCCCTAAAAACACAGGGGCCCAGCTCCCCTACTCCCCTAAAAACACAGGGGCCCAGCTCCCCTACTCCCCTAAAAACACAGGGGCCCAGCTCCCCTACTCCCCTAAAAACACAGGGGCCCAGCTCCCCTACTCCCCTAAAAACACAGGGGCCCAGCTCCCCTACTCCCCTAAAAACACAGGGGCCCAGCTCCCCTACTCCCCTAAAAACACAGGGGCCCAGCTCCCCTACTCCCCTAAAAACACAGGGGCCCAGCTCCCCTACTCCCCTAAAAACACAGGGGCCCAGCTCCCCTACTCCCCTAAAAACACAGGGGCCCAGCTCCCCTACTCCCCTAAAAACACAGGGGCCCAGCTCCCCTACTCCCCTAAAAACACAGGGGCCCAGCTCCCCTACTCCCCTAAAAACACAGGGGCCCAGCTCCCCTACTCCCCAAAAAACACAGGGGCTCAGCTCCCCAACTCCCCTAAAAACACAGGGGCCCAGCTCCCCTACTCCCCTAAAAACACAGGGGCCCAGCTCCCCTAAAAACACAGGGGCCCAGCTCCCCTACTCCCCTAAAAACACAGGGGCCCAGCTCCCCTACTCCCCTAAAAACACAGGGGCCCAGCCCACCTACTCCCCTAAAAACACAGGGGCCCAGCTCCCCTACTCCCCTAAAAACACAGGGGCCCAGCTCCCCTACTCCCCTAAAAACACAGGGCCCAGCTCCCCTAAAAACACAGGGGCCCAGCTCCCCTACTCCCCTAAAAACACAGGGCCCAGCTCCCCTACTCCCCTAAAAACACAGGGGCCCAGCTCCCCTACTCCCCTAAAAACACAGGGCCCAGCTCCCCTACTCCCCTAAAAACACAGGGGCCCAGCTCCCCTACTCCCCTAAAAACACAGGGCCCAGCTCCCCTACTCCCCTAAAAACACAGGGCCCAGCTCCCCTAAAAACACAGGGGCCCAGCTCCCCTACTCCCCTAAAAACACAGGGGCCCAGCTCCCCTACTCCCCTAAAAACACAGGGGCCCAGCTCCCCTACTCCCCTAAAAACACAGGGGCCCAGCTCCCCTACTCCCCTAAAAACACAGGGACCCAGCTCCCCTACTCCCCTAAAAACACAGGGCCCAGCTCCCCTACTCCCCTAAAAACACAGGGCCCAGCTCCCCTACTCCCCTAAAAACACAGGGCCCAGCTCCCCTACTCCCCTAAAAACACAGGGGCCCAACTCCCCTACTCCCCTAAAAACACAGGGGCCCAGCTCCCCTACTCCCCTAAAAACACAGGGGCCCAACTCCCCTACTCCCCTAAAAACACGGGGGCCCAGCTCCCCTACTCCCCTAAAAACACAGGGGCCCAGCTCCCCTACTCCCCTAAAAACACAGGGGCCCAGCTCCCCTACTCCCCTAAAAACACAGGGGCCCAGCTCCCCTACTCCCCTAAAAACACAGGGGCCCAGCTCCCCTACTCCCCTAAAAACACAGGGGCCCAACTCCCCTACTCCCCTAAAAACACAGGGGCCCAGCTCCCCTACTCCCCTAAAAACACAGGGGCCCAGCTCCCCTACTCCCCTAAAAACACAGGGCCCAGCTCCCCTACTCCCCTAAAAACACAGGGGCCCAGCTCCCCTACTCCCCTAAAAACACAGGGGCCCAGCTCCCCTACTCCCCTAAAAACACAGGGGCCCAGCTCCCCTAAAAACACAGGGGCTCAGCTCCCCTACTCCCCTAAAAACACAGGGGCCCAGCTCCCCTACTCCCTAAAAACACAGGGGCACAGCTCCCCTAAAAACACAGGGGCCCAGCTCCCCTACTCCCCTAAAAACACAGGGGCCCAGCTCCCCTACTCCCCTAAAAACACAGGGCCCAGCTCCCCTACTCCCCTAAAAACACAGGGGCCCAGCTCCCCTACTCCCCTAAAAACACAGGGGCCCAGCTCCCCTACTCCCCTAAAAACACAGGGGCCCAGCTCCCCTACTCCCCTAAAAACACAGGGCCCAGCTCCCCGTACTCCCCTAAAAACACAGGGCCCAGCTCCCCTAAAAACACAGGGGCCCAGCTCCCCTACTCCCCTAAAAACACAGGGGCCCAGCTCCCCTACTCCCCTAAAAACACAGGGGCCCAGCTCCCCTACTCCCCTAAAAACACAGGGGCCCAGCTCCCCTACTCCCCTAAAAACACAGGGGCCCAACTCCCCTACTCCCCTAAAAACACAGGGGCCCAACTCCCCTACTCCCCTAAAAACACAGGGGCCCAACTCCCCTAAAAACACAGGGGCCCAGCTCCCCTACTCCCCTAAAAACACAGGGGCCCAGCTCCCCTACTCCCCTAAAAACACAGGGGCCCAGCCCCCCTACTCCCCTAAAAACACAGGGGCACAGCTCCCCTACTCCCCTAAAAACACAGGGGCCCAACTCCCCTACTCCCCTAAAAACACAGGGCCCAGCTCCCCTACTCCCCTAAAAACACAGGGGCCCAGCTCCCCTACTCCCCTAAAAACACAGGGGCCCAGCTCCCCTACTCCCCTAAAAACACAGGGGCCCAGCTCCCCTACTCCCCTAAAAACACAGGGGCCCAGCTCCCCTACTCCCCTAAAAACACAGGGCCCAGCTCCCCTACTCCCCTAAAAACACAGGGCCCAGCTCCCCTAAAAACACAGGGGCCCAACTCCCCTACTCCCCTAAAAACACAGGGCCCAGCTCCCCGTACTCCCGTAAAAACACAGGGGCCCAGCTCCCCTACTCCCCTAAAAACACAGGGGCCCAGCTCCCCTACTCCCCTAAAAACACAGGGGCCCAGCTCCCCTACTCCCCTAAAAACACAGGGCCCAGCTCCCCTACTCCCCTAAAAACACAGGGGCCCAGCTCCCCTACTCCCCTAAAAACACAGGGGCCCAGCTCCCCTACTCCCCTAAAAACACAGGGGCCCAGCTCCCCTAAAAACACAGGGCCCAGCTCCCCTACTCCCCTAAAAACACAGGGCCCAGCTCCCCTACTCCCCTAAAAACACAGGGGCCCAGCTCCCCTACTCCCCTAAAAACACAGGGGCCCAGCTCCCCTACTCCCCTAAAAACACAGGGGCCCAGCTCCCCTACTCCCCTAAAAACACAGGGGCCCAGCTCCCCTACTCCCCTAAAAACACAGGGGCCCAGCTCCCCTACTCCCCTAAAAACACAGGGGCCCAGCTCCCCTACTCCCCTAAAAACACAGGGCCCAGCTCCCCTACTCCCCTAAAAACACAGGGGCCCAACTCCCCTACTCCCCTAAAAACACAGGGCCCAGCTCCCCTACTCCCCTAAAAACACAGGGGCCCAGCTCCCCTACTCCCCTAAAAACACAGGGTCCCAGCCCCCCTACTCCCCTAAAAACACAGGGGCCCAGCTCCCCTAAAAACACAGGGGCCCAGCTCCCCTACTCCCCTAAAAACACAGGGGCCCAGCTCCCCTACTCCCCTAAAAACACAAGGGGCCCAGCTCCACTACTCCACTAAAAACACAGGGGCCCAACTCCCCTACTCCCCTAAAAACACAGGGGCCCAGCTCCCCTACTCCCCTAAAAACACAGGGGCCCAGCTCCCCTACTCCCCTAAAAACACAGGGCCCAGCTCCCCTACTCCCCTAAAAACACAGGGGCCCAGCTCCCCTAAAAACACAGGGGCCCAGCTCCCCTACTCCCCTAAAAACACAGGGGCCCAGCTCCCCTAAAAACACAGGGGCCCAGCTCCCCTAAAAACACAGGGGCCCAGCTCCCCTACTCCCCTAAAAACATAGGGGCCCAGCTCCCCTAAAAACACAGGGGCCCAGCTCCCCTAAAAACACAGGGGCCCAGCTCCCCTACTCCCCTAAAAACACAGGGGCCCAGCTCCCCTACTCCCCTAAAAACACAGGGCCCAGCTCCCCTACTCCCCTAAAAACACAGGGCCCAGCTCCCCTACTCCCCTAAAAACACAGGGGCCCCAACTCCCCTAAAAACACAGGGGCCCAGCTCCCCTAATCCCCGAAAAACACAGGGGCCCAGCTCCCCTACTCCCCTAAAAACACAGGGGCCCAGCTCCCCTACTCCCCTAAAAACACAGGGCCCAGCTCCCCTACTCCCCGAAAAACACAGGGGCCCAGCTCCCCTACTCCCCTAAAAACACAGGGGCCCAGCTCCCCTACTCCCCTAAAAACACAGGGGCCCAGCTCCCCTACTCCCCTAAAAACACAGGGGCCCAGCTCCCCTACTCCCCTAAAAACACAGGGGCGCAACTCCCCTACTCCCCTAAAAACACAGGGGCCCAGCTCCCCTACTCCCCTAAAAACACAGGGGCCCAGCTCCCCTACTCCCCTAAAAACACAGGGGCCCAGCTCCCCTACTCCCATAAAAACACAGGGGCCCAGCTCCCCTACTCCCCTAAAAACACAGGGGCCCAGCTCCCCTACTCCCCTAAAAACACAGGGGCCCAGCTCCCCTACTCCCCTAAAAACACAGGGCCCAGCTCCCCTACTCCCCTAAACACACAGGGGCCCAGCTCCCCTAAAAACACAGGGGCCCAGCTCCCCTACTCCCCTAAAAACACAGGGGCCCAGCTCCCCTACTCCCCTAAAAACACAGGGCCCAGCTCCCCTACTCCCCTAAAAACACAGGGCCCAGCTCCCCTAAAAACACAGGGGCCCAGCTCCCCTACTCCCCTAAAAACACAGGGGCCCAGCTCCCCTACTCCCCTAAAAACACAGGGGCCCAGCTCCCCTAAAAACACAGGGGCCCAGCTCCCCTACTCCCCTAAAAACACAGGGGCCCAACTCCCCTACTCCCCTAAAAACACAGGGGCCCAGCTCCCCTACTCCCCTAAAAACACAGGGGCCCAGCTCCCCTACTCCCCTAAAAACACAGGGGCCCAGCTCCCCTACTCCCCTAAAAACACAGGGGCCCAGCTCCCCTACTCCCCTAAAAACACAGGGGCCCAGCTCCCCTACTCCCCTAAAAACACAGGGCCCAGCTCCCCTACTCCCCTAAAAACACAGGGGCCCAGCTCCCCTACTCCCCTCAAAACAGAGGGGCCCAGCTCCCCTACTCCCCTAAAAACACAGGGCCCAGCTCCCCTACTCCCCTAAAAACACAGGGGCCCAGCTCCCCTACTCCCCGAAAAACACAGGCCCCAGCTCCCCTACTCCCCTAAAAACACAGGGGCCCAGCTCCCCTACTCCCCTAAAAACACAGGGGCCCAGCTCCCCTACTCCCCTAAAAACACAGGGGCCCAACTCCCCTAAAAACACAGGGGCCCAGCTCCCCTACTCCCCTAAAAACACAGGGCCCAGCTCCCCTACTCCCCTAAAAACACAGGGGCCCAGCTCCCCTACTCCCCTAAAAACACAGGGGCCCAGCTCCCCTACTCCCCTAAAAACACAGGGCCCAGCTCCCCTACTCCCCTAAAAACACAGGGGCCCAGCTCCCCTACTCCCCTAAAAACACAGGGGCCCAGCTCCCCTACTCCCCTAAAAACACAGGGGCCCAGCTCCCCTACTCCCCTAAAAACACAGGGGCCCAGCTCCCCTACTCCCCTAAAAACACAGGGGCCCAGCTCCCCTACTCCCCTAAAAACACAGGGCCCAGCTCCTCTACTCCCCTAAAAACACAGGGGCCCAGCTCCCCTACTCCCCTAAAAACACAGGGTCCCAGCTCCCCTACTCCCCTAAAAACACAGGGTCCCAGCTCCCCTACTCCCCTAAAAACACAGGGGCCCAGCTCCCCTACTCCCCTAAAAACACAGGGGCCCAGCTCCCCTACTCCCCTAAAAACACAGGGGCCCAGCTCCCCTACTCCCCTAAAAACACAGGGGCCCAGCTCCCCTACTCCCCTAAAAACACAGGGGCCCAGCTCCCCTACTCCCCTAAAAACACAGGGCCCAGCTCCTCTACTCCCCTAAAAACACAGGGGCCCAGCTCCCCTACTCCCCTAAAAACACAGGGTCCCAGCTCCCCTACTCCCCTAAAAACACAGGGGCCCAGCTCCCCTACTCCCCTAAAAGCACAGGGTCCCAGCTCCCCTACTCCCCTAAAAACACAGGGTCCCAGCTCCCCTACTCCCCTAAAAACACAGGGGCTCAGCTCCCCTACTCCCCTAAAAACACAGGGGCCCAGCTCCCCTACTCCCCTAAAAACACAGGGGCCCAGCTCCCCTACTCCCCTAAAAACACAGGGGCCCAGCTCCCCTACTCCCCTAAAAACACAGGGCCCAGCTCCCCTACTCCCCTAAAAACACAGGGCCCAGCTCCCCGACTCCCCTAAAAACACAGGGGCCCAGCTCCCCTACTCCCCTAAAAACACAGGGGCCCAGCTCCCCTACTCCCCTAAAAACACAGGGTCCCAGCTCCCCAACTCCCCTAAAAACACAGGGGCCCAGCTCCCCTACTCCCCTAAAAACACAGGGGCCCAGCTCCCCTACTCCCCTAAAAACACAGGGGCCCAGCTCCCCTACTCCCCTAAAAACACAGGGGCCCAGCTCCCCTACTCCCCTAAAAACACAGGGGCCCAGCTCCCCTACTCCCCTAAAAACACAGGGGCCCAGCTCCCCTACTCCCCTAAAAACACAGGGGCCCAGCTCCCCTACTCCCCTAAAAACACAGGGGCCCTACTCCCCTAAAAACACAGGGGCCCAGCTCCCCTACTCCCCTAAAAACACAGGGGCCCAGCTCCCCCACTCCCCTAAAAACACAGGGGCCCAGCTCCCCTACTCCCCTAAAAACACAGGGGCCCAGCTCCCCTACTCCCCAAAAAACACAGGGGCCCAGCTCCCCTAAAAACACAGGGGCCCAACTCCCCTACTCCCCTAAAAACACAGGGGCCCAGCTCCCCTACTCCCCTAAAAACACAGGGGCCCAACTCCCCTAAAAACACAGGGGCCCAGCTCCCCTACTCCCCTAAAAACACAGGGGCCCAGCTCCCCTACTCCCCTAAAAACACAGGGGCCCAGCTCCCCTACTCCCCTAAAAACACAGGGGCCCAGCTCCCCTACTCCCCTAAAAACACAGGGGCCCAGCTCCCCTACTCCCCTAAAAACACAGGGGCCCAGCTCCCCTACTCCCCTAAAAACACAGGGGCCCAGCTCCCCTACTCCCCTAAAAACACAGGGCCCAGCTCCCCTACTCCCCTAAAAACACAGGGGCCCAGCTCCCCTACTCCCCTAAAAACACAGGGGCCCAGCTCCCCTACTCCCCTAAAAACACAGGGGCCCAGCTCCCCTAAAAACACAGGGGCCCAGCTCCTCTACTCCCCTAAAAACACAGGGGCCCAGCTCCCCTACTCCCCTAAAAACACAGGGGCCCAGCTCCCCTACTCCCCTAAAAACACAGGGGCCCAGCTCCTCTACTCCCCTAAAAACACAGGGGCCCAGCTCCCCTACTCCCCTAAAAACACAGGGGCCCAGCTCCTCTACTCCCCTAAAAACACAGGGGCCCAGCTCCTCTACTCCCCTAAAAACACAGGGGCCCAGCTCCCCTACTCCCCTAAAAACACAGGGGCCCAGCTCCCCTACTCCCCTAAAAACACAGGGGCCCAACTCCCCTAAAAACACAGGGGCCCAGCTCCCCTACTCCCCTAAAAACACAGGGCCCAGCTCCCCTACTCCCCTAAAAACACAGGGGCCCAGCTCCCCTACTCCCCTAAAAACACAGGGGCCCAGCTCCCCTACTCCCCTAAAAACACAGGGGCCCAGCTCCCCTACTCCCCTAAAAACACAGGGGCCCAGCTCCCCTACTCCCCTAAAAACACAGGGGCCCAGCTCCCCTACTCCCCTAAAAACACAGGGCCCAGCTCCCCTACTCCCCTAAAAACACAGGGGCCCAGCTCCCCTACTCCCCTAAAAACACAGGGCCCAGCTCCCCTACTCCCCTAAAAACACAGGGGCTCAGCTCCCCTACTCCCCTAAAAACACAGGGCTCAGCTCCCCTACTCCCCTAAAAACACAGGGGCCCAGCTCCCCTACTCCCCTAAAAACACAGGGGCCCAGCTCCCCTACTCCCCTAAAAACACAGGGGCCCAGCTCCCCCACTCCCCTAAAAACACAGGGGCCCAGCTCCCCTACTCCCCTAAAAACACAGGGGCCCAGCTCCCCTACTCCCCTAAAAACACAGGGGCCCAGCTCCCCTACTCCCCTAAAAACACAGGGGCCCAGCTCCCCTACTCCCCTAAAAACACAGGGCCCAGCTCCCCTACTCCCCTAAAAACACAGGGCCCAGCTCCCCTACTCCCCTAAAAACACAGGGGCCCAGCTCCCCTAAAAACACAGGGGCCCAGCTCCCCTACTCCCCTAAAAACACAGGGGCCCAGCTCCCCTACTCCCCTAAAAACACAGGGGCCCAGCTCCCCTACTCCCCTAAAAACACAGGGGCCCAACTCCCCTACTCCCCTAAAAACACAGGGGCCCAGCTCCCCTACTCCCCTAAAAACACAGGGGCCCAGCTCCCCTACTCCCCTAAAAACACAGGGTCCCAGCTCCCCTACTCCCCTAAAAACACAGGGGCCCAGCTCCCCTAAAAACACAGGGTCCCAGCTCCCCTACTCCCCTAAAAACACAGGGGCCCAGCTCCCCTACTCCCCTAAAAACACAGGGGCCCAGCTCCCCTACTCCCCTAAAAACACAGGGGCCCAGCTCCCCTACTCCCCTAAAAACACAGGGGCCCAGCTCCCCTACTCCCCTAAAAACACAGGGGCCCAGCTCCCCTACTCCCCTAAAAACACAGGGGCCCAGCTCCCCTAAAAACACAGGGGCCCAGCTCCCCTACTCCCCTAAAAACACAGGGGCCCAGCTCCCCTACTCCCCTAAAAACACAGGGACCCAGCTCCCCTACTCCCCTAAAAACACAGGGGCCCAACTCCCCTACTCCCCTAAAAACACAGGGGCCCAGCTCCCCTACTCCCCTAAAAACACAGGGGCCCAGCTCCCCTACTCCCCTAAAAACACAGGGGCCCAGCTCCCCTACTCCCCTAAAAACACAGGGGCCCAGCTCCCCTACTCCCCTAAAAACACAGGGGCCCAGCTCCCCTAAAAACACAGGGGCCCAGCTCCCCTACTCCCCTAAAAACACAGGGGCCCAGCTCCCCTACTCCCCTAAAAACACAGGGGCCCAGCTCCCCTACTCCCCTAAAAACACAGGGGCCCAGCTCCCCTACTCCCCTAAAAACACAGGGGCCCAACTCCCCTAAAAACACAGGGGCCCAGCTCCCCTACTCCCCTAAAAACACAGGGGCCCAGCTCCCCTAAAAACACAGGGGCCCAGCTCCCCTACTCCCCTAAAAACACAGGGGCCCAGCTCCCCAACTCCCCTAAAAACACAGGGGCCCAGCTCCCCTACTCCCCTAAAAACACAGGGGCCCAGCTCCCCTACTCCCCTAAAAACACAGGGGCCCAGCTCCCCTACTCCCCTAAAAACACAGGGCCCAGCTCCCCTACTCCCCTAAAAACACAGGGGCCCAACTCCCCTACTCCCCTAAAAACACAGGGGCCCAGCTCCCCTACTCCCCTAAAAACACAGGGGCCCAGCTCCCCTACTCCCCTAAAAACACAGGGGCCCAACTCCCCTAAAAACACAGGGCCCAGCTCCCCTACTCCCCTAAAAACACAGGGGCCCAGCTCCCCTACTCCCCTAAAAACACAGGGGCCCAGCTCCCCTACTCCCCTAAAAACACAGGGGCCCAGCTCCCCTACTCCCCTAAAAACACAGGGCCCAGCTCCCCGACTCCCCTAAAAACACAGGGGCCCAGCTCCCCTACTCCCCTAAAAACACAGGGGCCCAGCTCCCCTACTCCCCTAAAAACACAGGGGCCCAGCTCCCCTACTCCCCTAAAAACACAGGGGCCCAGCTCCCCTACTCCCCTAAAAACACAGGGGCCCAGCTCCCCTACTCCCCTAAAAACACAGGGGCCCAGCTCCCCTACTCCCCTAAAAACACAGGGGCCCAGCTCCCCTACCTCCCCTAAAACACAGGGGCCCAGCTCCCCTACTCCCCTAAAAACACAGGGGCCCAGCTCCCCTACTCCCCTAAAAACACAGGGGCCCAGCTCCCCTACTCCCCTAAAAACACAGGGGCCCAGCTCCCCTACTCCCCTAAAAACACAGGGCCCAGCTCCCCTACTCCCCTAAAAACACAGGGGCCCAGCTCCCCTACTCCCCTAAAAACACAGGGGCCCAGCTCCCCTACTCCCCGAAAAACACAGGGGCCCAGCTCCCCTACTCCCCTAAAAACACAGGGGCCCAGCTCCCCTACTCCCCTAAAAACACAGGGGCCCAGCTCCCCGACTCCCCTAAAAACACAGGGGCCCAGCTCCCCTACTCCCCTAAAAACACAGGGGCCCAGCTCCCCTACTCCCCTAAAAACACAGGGGCCCAGCTCCCCTACTCCCCTAAAAACACAGGGGCCCAGCTCCCCTACTCCCCTAAAAACACAGGGGCCCAGCTCCCCTACTCCCCTAAAAACACAGGGGCCCAGCTCCCCTACTCCCCTAAAAACACAGGGGCCCAGCTCCCCTAAAAACACAGGGGCCCAGCTCCCCTACTCCCCTAAAAACACAGGGCGCAGCTCCCCTACTCCCCTAAAAACACAGGGGCCCAGCTCCCCTACTCCCCGAAAAACACAGGGGCCCAGCTCCCCTACTCCCCTAAAAACACAGGGGCCCAGCTCCCCTATTCCCCTAAAAACACAGGGGCCCAGCTCCCCTACTCCCCTAAAAACACAGGGGCCCAGCTCCCCTACTCCCCTAAAAACACAGGGGCCCAGCTCCCCTACTCCCCTAAAAACACAGGGCCCAGCTCCCCTACTCCCCTAAAAACACAGGGGCCCAGCTCCCCTACTCCCCTAAAAACACAGGGGCCCAACTCCCCTACTCCCCTAAAAACACAGGGGCCCAGCTCCCCTACTCCCCTAAAAACACAGGGGCCCAGCTCCCCTACTCCCCTAAAAACACAGGGGCCCAACTCCCCTACTCCCCTAAAAACACAGGGCCCAGCTCCCCTACTCCCCTAAAAACACAGGGGCCCAGCTCCCCTACTCCCCTAAAAACACAGGGCCCAGCTCCCCTACTCCCCGAAAAACACAGGGGCCCAGCTCCCCTACTCCCCTAAAAACACAGGGCCCAGCTCCCCTACTCCCCTAAAAACACAGGGGCCCAACTCCCCTACTCCCCTAAAAACACAGGGGCCCAGCTCCCCTAAAAACACAGGGGCCCAGCTCCCCTACTCCCCTAAAAACACAGGGGCCCAGCTCCCCTACTCCCCTAAAAACACAGGGTCCCTACTCCCCTACTCCCCTAAAAACACAGGGCCCAGCTCCCCTACTCCCCAACTCCCCTACTCCCCTAAAAACACAGGGGCCCAGCTCCCCTACTCCCCTAAAAACACAGGGGCCCAGCTCCCCTACTCCCCTAAAAACACAGGGGCCCAGCTCCCCTACTCCCCTAAAAACACAGGGGCCCAGCTCCCCTACTCCCCTAAAAACACAGGGGCCCAGCTCCCCTACTCCCCTAAAAACACAGGGGCCCAGCTCCCCTGCTCCCCTAAAAACACAGGGGCCCAGCTCCCCTACTCCCCTAAAAACACAGGGGCCCAGCTCCCCTACTCCCCTAAAAACACAGGGGCCCAGCTCCCCAACTCCCCTAAAAACACAGGGGCCCAGCTCCCCTACTCCCCTAAAAACACAGGGGCCCAGCTCCCCTACTCCCCTAAAAACACAGGGGCCCAGCTCCCCTACTCCCCTAAAAACACAGGGGCCCAGCTCCCCTACTCCCCTAAAAACACAGGGGCCCAGCTCCCCTACTCCCCTAAAAACACAGGGGCCCAGCTCCCCTACTCCCCTAAAAACACAAGGGGCCCAGCTCCCCTACTCCCCTAAAAACACAGGGGCCCAACTCCCCTACTCCCATAAAAACACAGGGGCCCAGCTCCCCTACTCCCCTAAAAACACATGGGCCCAGCTCCCCTACTCCCCTAAAAACACAGGGGCCCAGCTCCCCTGCTCCCCTAAAAACACAGGGGCCCAGCTCCCCTACTCCCCTAAAAACACAGGGGCCCAGCTCCCCTACTCCCCTAAAAACACAGGGGCCCAGCTCCCCTACTCCCCTAAAAACACAGGGGCCCAGCTCCCCTACTCCCCTAAAAACACAGGGGCCCAGCTCCCCTACTCCCCTAAAAACACAGGGGCCCAGCTCCCCTAAAAACACAGGGCCCAGCTCCCCTACTCCCCTAAAAACACAGGGGCCCAACTCCCCTAAAAACACAGGGGCCCAGCTCCCCTACTCCCCAACTCCCCTACTCCCCTAAAAACACAGGGGCCCAGCTCCCCTACTCCCCTAAAAACACAGGGGCCCAGCTCCCCTACTCCCCTAAAAACACAGGGGCCCAGCTCCCCTACTCCCCTAAAAACACAGGGGCCCAACTCCCCTACTCCCCTAAAAACACAGGGGCTCAGCTCCCCAACTCCCCTAAAAACACAGGGGCCCAGCTCCCCAACTCCCCTAAAAACACAGGGGCCCAACTCCCCTACTCCCCTAAAAACACAGGGGCTCAGCTCCCCAACTCCCCTAAAAACACAGGGGCCCAACTCCCCTACTCCCCTAAAAACACAGGGGCCCAGCTCCCCTACTCCCCTAAAAACACAGGGGCCCAGCTCCCCTACTCCCCTAAAAACACAGGGGCCCAACTCCCCTACTCCCCTAAAAACACAGGGGCCCAGCTCCCCTACTCCCCTAAAAACACAGGGGCCCAGCTCCCCTACTCCCCTAAAAACACAGGGGCCCAGCTCCCCTACTCCCCTAAAAACACAGGGGCTCAGCTCCCCAACTCCCCTAAAAACACAGGGGCCCAACTCCCCTACTCCCCTAAAAACACAGGGGCCCAGCTCCCCTACTCCCCTAAAAACACAGGGGCCCAGCTCCCCTACTCCCCTAAAAACACAGGGGCCCAGCTCCCCTACTCCCCTAAAAACACAGGGGCCCAGCTCCCCTACTCCCCTAAAAACACAGGGGCCCAGCTCCCCTACTCCCCTAAAAACACAGGGGCCCAGCTCCCCTACTCCCCTAAAAACACAGGGGCCCAGCTCCCCTACTCCCCTAAAAACACAGGGGCCCAGCTCCCCTACTCCCCTAAAAACACAGGGGCCCAGCTCCCCTACTCCCCTAAAAACACAGGGGCCCAGCTCCCCTACTCCCCTAAAAACACAGGGGCCCAGCTCCCCTACTCCCCTACTCCCCTAAAAACACAGGGGCCCAGCTCCCCTACTCCCCTAAAAACACAGGGGCCCAGCTCCCCTACTCCCCTTCTCCCCTAAAAACACAGGGGCCCAGCTCCCCTACTCCCCTAAAAACACAGGGGCCCAGCTCCCCTACTCCCCTAAAAACACAGGGGCCCAGCTCCCCTACTCCCCTAAAAACACAGGGGCCCAGCTCCCCTACTCCCCTAAAAACACAGGGGCCCAGCTCCCCTACTCCCCTAAAAACACAGGGGCCCAGCTCCCCTACTCCCCTAAAAACACAGGGCCCAGCTCCCCTACTCCCCTAAAAACACAGGGGCCCAGCTCCCCTACTCCCCTAAAAACACAGGGCCCAGCTCCCCTACTCCCCTAAAAACACAGGGGCCCAGCTCCCCTACTCCCCTAAAAACACAGGGGCCCAGCTCCCCTACTCCCCTAAAAACACAGGGGCCCAGCTCCCCTACTCCCCTAAAAACACAGGGGCCCAGCTCCCCTACTCCCCTAAAAACACAGGGGCCCAGCTCCCCTACTCCCCTAAAAACACAGGGGCCCAGCTCCCCTACTCCCCTAAAAACACAGGGCCCAGCTCCCCTACTCCCCTAAAAACACAGGGGCCCAGCTCCCCTACTCCCCTAAAAACACAGGGGCCCAGCTCCCCTACTCCCCTAAAAACACAGGGGCCCAGCTCCCCTACTCCCCTAAAAACACAGGGGCCCAGCTCCCCTACTCCCCTAAAAACACAGGGGCCCAGCTCCCCTAAAAACACAGGGGCCCAGCTCCCCTAAAAACACAGGGGCCCAACTCCCCTACTCCCCTAAAAACACAGGGGCCCAGCTCCCCTACTCCCCTAAAAACACAGGGGCCCAGCTCCCCTAAAAACACAGGGGCCCAGCTCCCCTACTCCCCTAAAAACACAGGGGCCCAGCTCCCCTACTCCCCTAAAAACACAGGGGCCCAGCTCCCCTACTCCCCTAAAAACACAGGGGCCCAGCTCCCCTACTCCCCTAAAAACACAGGGGCCCAGCTCCCCTACTCCCCTAAAAACACAGGGGCCCAGCTCCCCTACTCCCCTAAAAACACAGGGGCTCAGCTCCCCTAAAAACACAGGGGCCCAGCTCCCCTAAAAACACAGGGGCCCAGCTCCCCTAAAAACACAGGGGCCCAGCTCCCCTACTCCCCTAAAAACACAGGGGCCCAGCTCCCCTACTCCCCTAAAAACACAGGGGCCCAGCTCCCCTACTCCCCTAAAAACACAGGGGCCCAGCTCCCCTACTCCCCTAAAAACACAGGGGCCCAGCTCCCCTACTCCCCTAAAAACACAGGGGCTCAGCTCCCCTACTCCCCTAAAAACACAGGGGCCCAGCTCCCCTACTCCCCTAAAAACACAGGGGCCCAGCTCCCCTACTCCCCTAAAAACACAGGGGCCCAGCTCCCCTAAAAACACAGGGGCCCAACTCCCCTGCTCCCCTAAAAACACAGGGGCCCAGCTCCCCTACTCCCCTAAAAACACAGGGGCCCAGCTCCCCTACTCCCCTAAAAACACAGGGGCCCAGCTCCCCTACTCCCCTAAAAACACAGGGGCCCAGCTCCCCTACTCCCCTAAAAACACAGGGGCTCAGCTCCCCTACTCCCCTAAAAACACAGGGGCCCAGCTCCCCCACTCCCCTAAAAACACAGGGGCCCAACTCCCCTACTCCCCTAAAAACACAGGGGCCCAGCTCCCCTAAAAACACAGGGGCCCAGCTCCCCTACTCCCCTAAAAACACAGGGGCCCAGCTCCCCTACTCCCCTAAAAACACAGGGGCCCAGCTCCCCTACTCCCCTAAAAACACAGGGGCCCAGCTCCCCTAAAAACACAGGGGCCCAGCTCCCCTACTCCCCTAAAAACACAGGGGCCCAGCTCCCCTACTCCCCTAAAAACACAGGGGCCCAGCTCCCCTACTCCCCTAAAAACACAGGGGCCCAGCTCCCCTACTCCCCTAAAAACACAGGGGCCCAGCTCCCCTACTCCCCTAAAAACACAGGGGCCCAACTCCCCTACTCCCCTAAAAACACAGGGGCCCAACTCCCCTACTCCCCTAAAAACACAGGGGCCCAGCTCCCCTAAAAACACAGGGGCCCAGCTCCCCTAAAAACACAGGGGCCCAACTCCCCTACTCCCCTAAAAACACAGGGGCCCAGCTCCCCTACTCCCCTAAAAACACAGGGGCCCAGCTCCCCTACTCCCCTAAAAACACAGGGGCCCAGCTCCCCTACTCCCCTAAAAACACAGGGGCTCAGCTCCCCTAAAAACACAGGGGCCCAGCTCCCCTAAAAACACAGGGGCCCAGCTCCCCTACTCCCCTAAAAACACAGGGGCCCAGCTCCCCTACTCCCCTAAAAACACAGGGGCCCAGCTCCCCTACTCCCCTAAAAACACAGGGGCCCAGCTCCCCTACTCCCCTAAAAACACAGGGGCCCAGCTCCCCTACTCCCCTAAAAACACAGGGGCCCAGCTCCCCTAAAAACACAGGGGCCCAGCTCCCCTACTCCCCTAAAAACACAGGGGCCCAGCTCCCCTACTCCCCTAAAAACACAGGGGCCCAGCTCCCCTACTCCCCTAAAAACACAGGGGCCCAACTCCCCTAAAAACACAGGGGCCCAGCTCCCCTACTCCCCTAAAAACACAGGGGCCCAGCTCCCCTACTCCCCTAAAAACACAGGGGCCCAGCTCCCCTACTCCCCTAAAAACACAGGGGCCCAGCTCCCCTACTCCCCTAAAAACACAGGGGCCCAGCTCCCCTACTCCCCTAAAAACACAGGGGCTCAGCTCCCCTACTCCCCTAAAAACACAGGGGCCCAGCTCCCCTACTCCCCTAAAAACACAGGGGCCCAGCTCCCCTAAAAACACAGGGGCCCAGCTCCCCTACTCCCCTAAAAACACAGGGGCCCAGCTCCCCTACTCCCCTAAAAACACAGGGGTCCAACTCCCCTAAAAACACAGGGGCCCAGCTCCCCTACTCCCCTAAAAACACAGGGGCCCAGCTCCCCTACTCCCCTAAAAACACAGGGGCTCAGCTCCCCTACTCCCCTAAAAACACAGGGGCCCAGCTCCCCTACTCCCCTAAAAACACAGGGGCCCAGCTCCCCTAAAAACACAGGGGCCCAGCTCCCCTACTCCCCTAAAAACACAGGGGCCCAGCTCCCCTACTCCCCTAAAAACACAGGGGCCCAACTCCCCTAAAAACACAGGGGCCCAGCTCCCCTACTCCCCTAAAAACACAGGGGCCCAGCTCCCCTACTCCCCTAAAAACACAGGGGCCCAGCTCCCCTACTCCCCTAAAAACACAGGGGCCCAGCTCCCCTACTCCCCTAAAAACACAGGGGCCCAGCTCCCCTACTCCCCTAAAAACACAGGGGCTCAGCTCCCCTACTCCCCTAAAAACACAGGGGCCCAGCTCCCCTACTCCCCTAAAAACACAGGGGCTCAGCTCCCCTACTCCCCTAAAAACACAGGGGCCCAGCTCCCCTACTCCCCTAAAAACACAGGGGCCCAGCTCCCCTACTCCCCTAAAAACACAGGGGCCCAGCTCCCCCACTCCCCTAAAAACACAGGGGCCCAACTCCCCTACTCCCCTAAAAACACAGGGGCCCAGCTCCCCTACTCCCCTAAAAACACAGGGGCCCAGCTCCCCTACTCCCCTAAAAACACAGGGGCCCAGCTCCCCTACTCCCCTAAAAACACAGGGGCCCAGCTCCCCTACTCCCCTAAAAACACAGGGGCCCAGCTCCCCTACTCCCCTAAAAACACAGGGGCCCAACTCCCCTACTCCCCTAAAAACACAGGGGCCCAGCTCCCCTACTCCCCTAAAAACACAGGGGCCCAGCTCCCCTACTCCCCTAAAAACACAGGGGCCCAGCTCCCCTACTCCCCTAAAAACACAGGGGCCCAGCTCCCCTACTCCCCTAAAAACACAGGGGCCCAGCCCCCCTACTCCCCTAAAAACACAGGGGCCCAGCTCCCCTACTCCCCTAAAAACACAGGGGCCCAACTCCCCTACTCCCCTAAAAACACAGGGGCCCAGCTCCCCTACTCCCCTAAAAACACAGGGGCCCAGCTCCCCTACTCCCCTAAAAACACAGGGGCCCAGCTCCCCTACTCCCCTAAAAACACAGGGGCCCAGCTCCCCTACTCCCCTAAAAACACAGGGGCCCAGCTCCCCTACTCCCCTAAAAACACAGGGGCCCAGCTCCCCTACTCCCCTAAAAACACAGGGCCCAGCTCCCCTACTCCCCTAATCCCCGAAAAACACAGGGGCCCAGCTCCCCTACTCCCCTAAAAACACAGGGCCCAGCTCCCCTAAAAACACAGGGGCCCAGCTCCCCTACTCCCCTAAAAACACAGGGGCCCAGCGCCCCTAAAAACACAGGGGCCCAGCTCCCCTACTCCCCTAAAAACACAGGGGCCCAGCTCCCCTACTCCCCTAAAAACACAGGGGCTCAGCTCCCCTACTCCCCTAAAAACACAGGGGCCCAGCTCCCCTACTCCCCTAAAAACACAGGGGCCCAGCTCCCCTACTCCCCTAAAAACACAGGGGCCCAGCTCCCCTACTCCCCTAAAAACACAGGGGCCCAGCTCCCCTACTCCCCTAAAAACACAGGGGCCCAGCTCCCCTACTCCCCTAAAAACACAGGGGCCCAGCTCCCCTACTCCCCTAAAAACACAGGGGCCCAGCTCCCCTACTCCCCTAAAAACACAGGGCCCAGCTCCCCTACTCCCCTAAAAACACAGGGGCCCAGCTCCCCTACTCCCCTAAAAACACAGGGGCCCAGCTCCCCTACTCCCCTAAAAACACAGGGGCCCAGCTCCCCTACTCCCCTAAAAACACAGGGGCTCAGCTCCCCTACTCCCCTAAAAACACAGGGGCCCAGCTCCCCTACTCCCCTAAAAACACAGGGCCCAGCTCCCCTACTCCCCGAAAATCACAGGGGCCCAGCTCCCCTACTCCCCTAAAAACACAGGGGCCCAGCTCCCCTACTCCCCTAAAAACACAGGGCCCAGCTCCCCTACTCCCCTAATCCCCGAAAAACACAGGGGCCCAGCTCCCCTACTCCCCTAAAAACACAGGGGCCCAGCTCCCCTACTCCCCTAAAAACACAGGGGCCCAGCTCCCCTACTCCCCTAAAAACACAGGGGCCCAGCTCCCCCACTCCCCTAAAAACACAGGGGCCCAGCTCCCCTACTCCCCTAAAAACACAGGGGCCCAGCTCCCCTACTCCCCTAAAAACACAGGGGCCCAGCTCCCCTACTCCCCTAAAAACACAGGGGCCCAGCTCCCCTACTCCCCTAAAAACACAGGGGCCCAGCTCCCCTACTCCCCTAAAAACACAGGGGCCCAACTCCCCTACTCCCCTAAAAACACAGGGGCCCAGCTCCCCTACTCCCCTAAAAACACAGGGGCCCAGCTCCCCTACTCCCCTAAAAACACAGGGGCCCAGCTCCCCCACTCCCCTAAAAACACAGGGCCCAGCTCCCCTACTCCCCTAAAAACACAGGGGCCCAGCTCCCCTACTCCCCTAAAAACACAGGGCCCAGCTCCCCTACTCCCTAAAAACACAGGGCCCAGCTCCCCTACTCCCCTAAAAACACAGGGGCCCAGCTCCCCTACTCCCCTAAAAACACAGGGGCCCAGCTCCCCTACTCCCCTAAAAACACAGGGGCCCAGCTCCCCCACTCCCCTAAAAACACAGGGGCCCAGCTCCCCCACTCCCCTAAAAACACAGGGGCCCAGCTCCCCTACTCCCCTAAAAACACAGGGCCCAGCTCCCCTACTCCCCTAAAAACACAGGGGCCCAGCTCCCCTACTCCCCTAAAAACACAGGGGCCCAACTCCCCTACTCCCCTAAAAACACAGGGCCCAGCTCCCCTACTCCCCTAAAAACACAGGGGCCCAGCTCCCCTACTCCCCTAAAAACACAGGGGCCCAACTCCCCTACTCCCCTAAAAACACAGGGGCCCAGCTCCCCTACTCCCCTAAAAACACAGGGGCCCAGCTCCCCTACTCCCCTAAAAACACAGGGCCCAGCTCCCCTAAAAACACAGGGGCTCAGCTCCCCTACTCCCCTAAAAACACAGGGGCCCAGCTCCCCTACTCCCCTAAAAACACAGGGGCCCAGCTCCCCCACTCCCCTAAAAACACAGGGGCCCAACTCCCCTACTCCCCTAAAAACACAGGGGCCCAACTCCCCTACTCCCCTAAAAACACAGGGGCCCAGCTCCCCTACTCCCCTAAAAAACACAGGGGCCCAGCTCCCCTACTCCCCTAAAAACACAGGGGCCCAGCTCCCCTACTCCCCTAAAAACACAGGGGCCCAGCTCCCCTAAAAACACAGGGGCCCAGCTCCCCTACTCCCCTAAAAACACAGGGGCCCAGCTCCCCTACTCCCCTAAAAACACAGGGGCCCAGCTCCCCTACTCCCCTAAAAACACAGGGCCCAGCTCCCCTACTCCCCTAAAAACACAGGGGCCCAGCTCCCCTACTCCCCTAAAAACATAGGGGCTCAGCTCCCCTACTCCCCTAAAAACACAGGGGCCCAGCTCCCCTACTCCCCTAAAAACACAGGGCCCAGCTCCCCTACTCCCCTAAAAACACAGGGGCCCAGCTC
The DNA here is from genome assembly GCF_047496795.1 of Chiloscyllium punctatum. Lineage (NCBI taxonomy): Eukaryota > Metazoa > Chordata > Chondrichthyes > Orectolobiformes > Hemiscylliidae > Chiloscyllium > Chiloscyllium punctatum. The sequence continues at coordinate 52,838 of NW_027310632.1, forward strand.
CCCTACTCCCCTAAAAACACAGGGGCCCAGCTCCCCTACTCCCCTAAAAACACAGGGGCCCAACTCCCCTACTCCCCTAAAAACACAGGGCCCAGCTCCCCTAAAAACACAGGGGCCCAGCTCCCCTAAAAACACAGGGGGCCCAACTCCCCTACTCCCCTAAAAACACAGGGGCCCAGCTCCCCTACTCCCCTAAAAACACAGGGGCCCAGCTCCCCTACTCCCCTAAAAACACAGGGGCCCAGCTCCCCTACTCCCCTAAAAACACAGGGGCCCAGCTCCCTACTCCCCTAAAAACACAGGGGCCCAGCTCCCCTACTCCCCTAAAAACACAGGGGCCCAGCTCCCCTACTCCCCTAAAAACACAGGGGCCCAGCTCCCCTACTCCCCTAAAAACACAGGGGCCCAGCTCCCCTACTCCCTAAAAACACAGGGGCCCAGCTCCCCTAAAAACACAGGGGCCCAGCTCCTCTACTCCCCTAAAAACACAGGGGCCCAGCTCCCCTACTCCCCGAAAAACACAGGGCCCAGCTCCCCTAAAAACACAGGGGCCCAGCTCCCCTAAAAACACAGGGGCCCAGCTCCTCTACTCCCCTAAAAACACAGGGGCCCAGCTCCCCTACTCCCCGAAAAACACAGGGCCCAGCTCCCCTAAAAACACAGGGGCCCAGCTCCCCTAAAAACACAGGGGCCCAGCTCCCCTACTCCCCTAAAAACACAGGGGCCCAACTCCCCTACTCCCCTAAAAACACAGGGCCCAGCTCCCCTAAAAACACAGGGGCCCAGCTCCCCTAAAAACACAGGGGCCCAACTCCCCTACTCCCCTAAAAACACAGGGGCCCAGCTCCCCTAAAAACACAGGGGCCCAGCTCCCCTACTCCCCTAAAAACACAGGGGCCCAGCTCCCCTACTCCCCTAAAAACACAGGGGCCCAGCTCCCCTAAAAACACAGGGGCCCAGCTCCCCTAAAAACACAGGGGCCCAGCTCCCCTACTCCCCTAAAAACACAGGGGCCCAGCTCCCCTACTCCCCTAAAAACACAGGGGCCCAGCTCCCCTACTCCCCTAAAAACACAAGGGGCCCAGCTCCCCTACTCCCCTAAAAACACAGGGGCCCAGCTCCCCCACTCCCCTAAAAACACAGGGACCCAGCTCCCCCTACTCCCCTAAAAACACAGGGGCCAGCTCCCCGGACTCCCCTAAAAACACAGGGGCCCAGCTCCCCTACTCCCCTAAAAACACAGGGGCCCAGCTCCCCTACTCCCCTAAAAACACAGGGACCCAGCTCCCCTACTCCCCTAAAAACACAGGGGCCCAGCTCCCCTACTCCCCTAAAAACACAGGGGCCCAGCTCCCCTACTCCCCTAAAAACACAGGGCCCAGCTCCCCTACTCCCCTAAAAACACAGGGGCCCAGCTCCCCTACTCCCCTAAAAACACAGGGGCCCAGCTCCCCTACTCCCCTAAAAACACAGGGCCCAGCTCCCCTACTCCCCTAAAAACATAGGGGCCCAGCTCCCCTACTCCCCTAAAAACACAGGGGCCCAGCTCCCCTACTCCCCTAAAAACACAGGGCCCAGCTCCCCTACTCCCCTAAAAACACAGGGGCCCAGCTCCCCTACTCCCCTAAAAACACAGGGGCCCAGCTCCCCTACTCCCCTAAAAACACAGGGGCCCAGCTCCCCTACTCCCCTAAAAACACAGGGGCCCAACTCCCCTACTCCCCTAAAAACACAGGGGCCCAGCTCCCCTACTCCCCTAAAAACACAGGGGCCCAGCTCCCCTACTCCCCTAAAAACACAGGGGCCCAGCTCCCCTACTCCCCTAAAAACACAGGGGCCCAGCTCGCCTACTCCCCTAAAAACACAGGGGCCCAGCTCCCCTACTCCCCTAAAAACACAGGGGCTCAGCTCCCCTAAAAACACAGGGGCCCAGCTCCCTACTCCCCTAAAAACACAGGGGCCCAGCTCCCCTACTCCCCTAAAAACACAGGGGCCCAGCTCCCCTAAAAACACAGGGGCCCAGCTCCCCTACTCCCCTAAAAACACAGGGCCCAGCTCCCCTACTCCCCTAAAAACACAGGGGCCCAGCTCCCCCACTCCCCTAAAAACACAGGGGCCCAACTCCCCTACTCCCCTAAAAACACAGGGGCCCAGCTCCCCTACTCCCCTAAAAACACAGGGGCCCAACTCCCCTACTCCCCTAAAAACACAGGGGCCCAGCTCCCCTACTCCCTAAAAACACAGGGGCCCAACTCCCCTACTCCCCTAAAAACACAGGGGCCCAGCTCCCCTACTCCCCTAAAAACACAGGGGCCCAACTCCCCTACTCCCCTAAAAACACAGGGGCCCAGCTCCCCTACTCCCCTAAAAACACAGGGGCCCAACTCCCCTACTCCCCTAAAAACACAGGGGCCCAGCTCCCCTACTCCCCTAAAAACACAGGGGCCCAGCTCCCCTACTCCCCTAAAAACACAGGGGCCCAGCTCCCCTAAAAACACAGGGCCCAGCTCCCCTACTCCCCTAAAAACACAGGGCCCAGCTCCCCGACTCCCCTAAAAACACAGGGGCCCAGCTCCCCTACTCCCCTAAAAACACAGGGGCCCAGCTCCCCTACTCCCCTAAAAACACAGGGGCCCAGCTCCCCCACTCCCCTAAAAAACACAGGGGCCCAACTCCCCTACTCCCCTAAAAACACAGGGGCCCAGCTCCCCTACTCCCCTAAAAACACAGGGGCCCAACTCCCCTACTCCCCTAAAAACACAGGGGCCCCAGCTCCCCTAACTCCCCTAAAAACACAGGGGCCCAGCTCCCCTACTCCCCTAAAAACACAGGGGCCCAGCTCCCCTACTCCCTAAAAACACAGGGGCCCAGCTCCCCTACTCCCCTAAAAACACAGGGGCCCAGCTCCCTACTCCCCTAAAAACACAGGGGCCCAGCTCCCCTACTCCCCTAAAAACACAGGGGCCCAGCTCCCCCACTCCCCTAAAAACACAGGGGCCCAGCTCCCCTACTCCCCTAAAAACACAGGGGCCCAGCTCCCCTACTCCCCTAAAAACACAGGGCCCAGCTCCCTAAAAACACAGGGGCCCAGCTCCCCTACTCCCCTAAAAACACAGGGGCCCCAGCTCCCCTACTCCCCTAAAAACACAGGGGCCCAGCTCCCCTACTCCCCTAAAAACACAGGGGCCCAGCTCCCCTACTCCCCTAAAAACACAGGGGCCCAGCTCCCCTAAAAACACAGGGGCCAGCTCCCCTAAAAACACAGGGGCCCAGCTCCCCTACTCCCCTAAAAACACAGGGGCCCAGCTCCCCTACTCCCCTAAAAACACAGGGGCCCAGCTCCCCTACTCCCCTAAAAACACAGGGGCCCAGCTCCCCTACTCCCTAAAAACACAGGGGCCCAGCTCCCCTACTCCCCTAAAAAACACAGGGGCCCAGCTCCCCTACTCCCCTAAAAACACAGGGGCCCAGCTCCCCTACTCCCCTAAAAACACAGGGGCCCAGCTCCCCTACTCCCCTAAAAACACAGGGCCCAGCTCCTCTACTCCCTAAAAACACAGGGGCCCAGCTCCCCTACTCCCCTAAAAACCCCAGGGGCCCAGCTCCCCTAAAAACACAGGGGCTCAGCTCCCCTACTCCCCTAAAAACACAGGGGCCCAGCTCCCCTACTCCCCTAAAAACACAGGGGCCCAGCTCCCCTACTCCCCTAAAAACACAGGGCCCAGCTCCCCTACTCCCCTAAAAACACAGGGGCTCAGCTCCCCTACTCCCCTAAAAACACAGGGGCCCAGCTCCCCTACTCCCCTAAAAACACAGGGGCCCAGCTCCCCTACTCCCCTAAAAA